>NC_050193.1:27295177-27490177 GCF_008315115.2 Sander lucioperca | reverse complement strand
ACAACCTGTTTTCTTTTGTGACTATGCATTTTTCACAGAAGTTTTTCAATAGGTTGTTTAGCTTAAGAAGTGGGAGAAATGCATCAACCCACACAGAAACACTTAAACCTCCATTGTGTAATTTTTTTAGTTGATTCTTAGCAAAAACCCCATTGTTCTTTCACAAATGAGTCCTCATTCATGTGTAATTACTTCCACCAACTAATCAAAGTAAGCGTAGAATCTGCCATTCAGAATCATTCAGAATACATACGAGCGAGTCGCTCGAATGTATTCTGCCATGTTGCGCCTCCATCTCTAAAATACATTAGCCAAAGAGGGACATACCTCCGTGTTTCGCGCTTTTACACTCAGTGGCACCGTGACGAATGCCAGGGGGAGATTATTCAATCTGCCGGCAGATTTGAAAGCCTGTTGAAGATGGAGGATCACGCTGATACTTTGCTAACATTAGCTTGCATTTGTTTGGGAACCTGATAGCTGATGTTAGCAATGAAATGGTACCAAAATAACGAAAAAGTTAAACTATTATTACACTGGAAGGAACACTCACGGACAAAGTCGTACTTCTTGGAATAATACGGCCACCGTAGGAGTTAAAACGCGCTCAGAATGGGAGGGTGTTGGTTGTCATATACAATTTCAACGTTAGATGGGAGAAATTCTTACACAATGTAGCTTTAAAAAAAAAACATGGTTTTCACTCAAGTCATTTTGATGCAACCATTTCATCAGCATCTATGCTACAATAGTTCACTTTGATGCATCAAAAATGTCACAATGCTACTATTTATTGCGACGCTGTTATCACATTCAACAGGTGCGCAACATTTATGATGATTTAAAGCGTAGCCACAATGGCACAACAATGATTACCTTAAAACAAGAGGAGATTCTAGGATCAGAGCTTTAGGGGTGCATGGCACCCTTTTAACCTTATTATTTTTAAACGTTATTCTACTGTGCATTTTAACATTTTGGACCATAATGGTAAGGGGAAACACTGAATTATGTATCTAGAAAGACACGCCAATATTTCTAAGAAAAAATACATTAAAGCTAAACCACAGGGCCATTACTACAAAGATTAGGTGGTATTACAAATGAAATATCCAGCCATGGAAAAGCAGACATTTCCAAAATGCAGTATCAATAACTTTTGAAAATTAGAGATTTATGCGATTTTGACTAGCTTGCTGACAAGCACTATTTTCTGAAAAATGGCTCTGAATTCTTTTCTGAATGATGTCGGTGTCTAGTTTCACGATGCTGAGATTTTCCCAGAGCAGATCTCCTTAGCTCACAATAGACTAACATAGAAGTTTGTTTTTAGCAATTACGTTGTAGGGGTATTGTATTTAATCGTAGCAGAGAGAAGCTTTTTAATGACATGTGAAGGTATTTTATTGTGTTTGTGTGTTGTACGTGCTCTCCAGGCTTACGTGTGCATGTGTCTGGTTTGTCCTTTTAATCCCTTCGCCCGGCGTCGCCCCGTATACCTCCTTTTACCCAGTACCACGGCACACATGTTCATAGCACAATGAAGACATTGAGAGGAGCGATCATCCCCCCCAACCCTACTGCACCCCTGGTACCCATAAATCTTCCCCCGTGGTTCAAAGGAGAATTCCTGCAGACAGTTTGGACTTCACTCTGGTTTCATCTGATCATGTTGGGCTTGAAAAAATGACACACACACCAACTACAGTGCAGCACACAAACTGAAGTCATTTCACCACTGACCTAATGATAATGTCTTTGAGCCCTGAGAAAAAAAAGGAAAAGAAAATGTTCACGTTAACAGTCGGAGCAAATGTTGACAGTAAAGATGTCAGACGGGACCTGGGCCGAAATAAATCATCTTAAAGGAGCTGATGATGCACACAATGTGTGAAGCTGTCCAGCCTGTTCAAGTGGTCACGGACTATAATGGGTTTGTCCAAGCGGCTTTCAGCTGTGAGCGAGGGAAAGTCACAAATCAATCCAAGCTACGCTGTTCAAAAAAACATCAACACTTTTCCTTTCTCTTTTTAAATTCTCTATCTATCAATGTCTTCTGTAAAATGACATTGTAGGCTAGCAAAGGGCAGTAAAACTGAGCTACAATAGATAACACAGAAACAAAAAAGGACCAACAAAGTAGCTTAAATACAAATACAGGGATAAAAAAAATGAAATACAAAATGTAAAAACCAAACTTAATGGAACCAGAATGTTGGAGTGTGCCGTCATGATACTCAGATTACTTTACAAAAAGGAATAAGAATGTATTTAAATAATCCAACGTTCCCATCTTTTCAAAAACTTGTCCTGTTGCAGTCTGATAGAAAAAAGTAAACAGATATCATAAATAATGTCAATCCAATCATCACATGTACACTGTAAAACCTGATAAGTTACTATAACTCAGAGCAATGGGTGAAACAGATTACATCGAAATATTGTCAGTTTTACTAACATGAAGAGCGTGTATGCACGTCAGTGACGTCCAAGGGATTGCTGTCAAACTATTTGAGGACAAAAATAAATTATAGTGATTGAGCACTGTAAACTTAAGACAACGCATTCTCATGAACGGGTCCATATTATTTGTTTTCTTGTTGTCAAGCAATTCTATTATGTTTACATTCTTGTCTTTTCATAGTCATAGTTAATATTTAAAAGTCCTATGACATGCTGCTTTTTGGATGCTTTTATATAGGCCTTAGTGGTCCCCTAATACTGTATCTGAAGTCTCTTTTATATAGACCTTAGTGGTCTCCTAATACTGTATCTGAAGTCTCTTTATATAGACCTTAGTGGTCCCCTAATACTGTATCTGAAGTCTCTTTATATAGACCTTAGTGGTCCCCTAATACTGTATCTGAAGTCTCTTTATATAGACCTTAGTGGTCCCCTAATACTGTATCTGAAGTCTCTTTATATAGACCTTAGTGGTCCCCTAATACTGTATCTGAAGTCTCTTTATATAGACCTTAGTGGTCCCCTAATACTGTATCTGAAGTCTCTTTTATATAGACCTTAGCGGTCCCCTAATACTGTATCTGAAGTCTCTTTATATAGACCTTAGTGGTCCCCTAATACTGTATCTGAAGTCTCTTTATATAGACCTTAGTGGTCCCCTAATACTGTATCTGAAGTCTCTTTTATATAGACCTTAGTGGTCCCCTAATACTGTATCTGAAGTCTCTTTATATAGACCTTAGTGGTCCCTAATACTGTATCTGAAGTCTCTTTCCCTAAATTCAGCCTTGGTGCAGAATTACAGCCACTAGAGCCAGTCCCACAATGAGCTTTCCTGAGGATGTGCCATTTCTGTGTCTGTAGCTTTAAATGCTGTTGAGGAGGAGAGAGGGGGGGGGGGGGCAAGGTGGAGGGTGGGGGTGTGGCCTTGACCAACTGCCATGCTTCGCTTGTTTTCAAGCCATGATGTCTCTCTCTCTCTCATGGGGGGGCCAAATTCTCTGGGCGGGCAAAGCAGAGAAAGGGGAGGTAACCTTTCCCCTTATGACGTCATAAAGGGAAGATTCCAGATCGGCCCATCTGAGCTTTCATTTTCTCAAAGGCAGAGCAGGATACCCAGGGCTCGGTTTACACCTATCACCATTTCTAGCCACTGGGGGACCATAGGCAGGCTGGGGGAACTCACATTAATGTTAAAAAACCTCATAAAGTGACATTTTCATGCCATGGGACCTTTAATAATAAGCTATTGCACTGTTCACTTTTGCACTACCACCACTGCACACACTTTACCATAGCACCTTATCATGGTCATTGCATCACATGGTCAGTCCATACCAGACCTTTGTAATCACAACTCTTTAAATTTCTGTGAGTGATTTTATATATGTGAGATATATGCGTGTATATGTGTTTGTTGTGTTTTGGTTGTCTAAGCTACTGGATGCCTAAAATTTCCCTATCTAGATTATATCGTACGAAAATATATGCACACCAAGACATTTGATATCCTACGAAATTAGGAGACGGCTGGCTGGTCACGTGACGCCGGCTGGCTACGAGCTCCATGACGCCGAGCAGCAGTTGGTAGTTGTTTGACCCACTACAGAGCTTCATGATAGCGGCAACAGACCTCCGTTGTATCAGCGGTAGTTGGTGGTTACCCGAAAATAGGTGACTTTGAGTCGGGTACAAAGCACCGCGAGCTGCCGGTCATTTCGGCCGACATTACGGTTAAAATATAATTAATTAGCCCCTTACCCTAACCTTAACCATCACAACTTAATGCCTAACCTTAACCCTTACCCTCACCCTAACCATAACCTAATTCTAACCCTAATCCTAAAACCAAGTCTTAACCCTCAAACAGCCCTTTAAACTTGTGGGGTCCAGCATTTTGGCCCCACAAAGCTGTCGGGACCCCACAAGTATACTGCACTCCCGGTTTTTGGACCCCACAAATATAGTTAAACAAGCCCACACACACACACACACACACACACACACACACACACACACACACATAACCAAAGAAAATCAGAGCTTTTAGCCTCCTGCCCCCTCTGTGCTTGGCAGCAAAGCCTCAATCACACGATACCAAAATCCCTCACACGCTGCACCGGCTATATGGGATCTACATCTTTTCTACTGAATTCTTTCTTTTGTGCAACCCGAGCTTTCAGGAAAGCCAGAAAGTCTTTTTTTCTGTCTTTTTAAGCCCCCTGACTTGTTGAGAAGAGTCATGTGAAAGGGAAGTAAAACAGACTTCAAGTTAAACCAAATGTGTTTGAAGTCTTGAGTGGCTATATATCAGCTTTGTCAATGCAAAATATTTTCTCTGACCACAGTTCAGTGACATGTGAGCGATGTTTCAATCCCAGTGGTCTATTTAAAGGGCCGCGCTCTGTTTGGAATGATGTGTCTTTAAAGTGGTACAAAGTCAACCAGTTAAGGTTTGCAGGAATGTGTGTGTGTGTGTGTGTGTGTGTGTGTGTGTGTAAAGACTGGTCAAACCAAGTGGCATCATTGCATCAAATATTTGGCTCTAGAGGCGCTTTTAGGGAGCAGTTTATACTCCAACCGAGGAGGTCAAATAAAAGTGCATGGTGCAACACACCTAATAAGCTACGATAGTTTCCTCTCTGTTCCCTTAAAGGTCATTAGTGTCAAGACAGCTTGCTACTGGGTAGTCTCGCATTGCCAGACCTTCCTCCACAGCGCTGCGTTGGAGGTTCTAGCTAGTCCACACTGCATCCCAGGATGGGAGAAAAACGTGCTCTGCTTTATTGGCATTTCTTTAAACCAATCACAATCATCTTGGGCGGTGCTAAGCTCCGGACGGAGCCACGGTGCCTCTGCTAAATAGTCTCAGGAAGGAACTTGTTTTGGTGGAACGTGTGGACGTTCAAAAGTAGTTTTAGTCGTGCAACAGAAAACTCAGATTGGACAGATAGTCTAGCTAGCTGTCTGGATTTACCCTGCAGAGATCTGAGGAGGAGTTAACCATAGTCCTCACAAATCCACTGGAGGTTACAACGCCAACACAAAGACAGAGGAAGGGGACGGACATCCGGCCGTAATGAAAGATAACCGGCGGAATTTCCGGCAGCACCTGAACAACGGAACGTCGTGGACATAGAGGTATGTAATCTGTAACGTGTCTTCACTGTACAATCATATGTTTCCAGGGTGTACTGGACACACTGCTGTGTTTAATTGTGTGCGCGTGTACAGTATATACTTTTCTGTCCATATGTGAGTGAGGTGACTGTGATTAGAGGGTGGCACTGCAGTGTTCCCCTCAGGGCCACATCACCCTGTTATTTTCCCCTCGTCAGCCCGTGCTCTCAATAGGAGAGGGTGGGTCCTTGACCTCCCCTCCCATGCTCAACCACGGGAGAGGGAGGCACCCGTTTCACACATCCCCTCTTCACAGCCCCCGCTCTGCAGAAGTCCACATTTTTGAGAAAACAGAGCGAATCAAAGGCCGGGGCCTCCAGGCTGAGTCCTCCACTCACAGACAGTAACATGCTCCCATCACTGTCTTCCATCCGGACTCAGGAAGGTCCTCTAATGCTGAACTTACACTGACCTTTCAGGCGATTCCACTGTTGCAGACCAATTTCATAATATCAGAATGAAATCCTGAGAGTCTTGCTATAGTTGGGGTGCCCTCCCGTTGTCTCAATTGTTTGGTGTAAGGAGGTCATAAAACTCAGTCTGAGCTGTCTTGACGTTCTGACAAAATCAAACGTCTTTGATATTATCATTATTATCGATATTATGGGTGCGATCCCTCCAGCACCAAACAGGAAGCAGCAAACCAGCTAGAGCCAGTGTTGCTTATGGTTGCCATGGCACCTTTGCTAAGCTACATGCTAAAGTTGGGAAAGTTGCCAATTTTCAACCAAGGGGGTAAGCCAGCCTCTGCAAAGCCTACCTCCTATGGCGCCATTTTGTTGCTATCAAGCCATCACCCGCCGTTAGCATCCCATTGACTCCCATTCATTTTGGCGTCACTTTGACAGAGAATAACTTTACATCTGAAGAGTTTAAAGACTCTATTTGTCCATTGTTTATTTCTAAAGAAACACGACAATGTATAAAAGGCTCCATTACCTTGTACCTCACGTTATGGCTCCGTAGCAGACGTTTTTATAAAAATAGGCTAACGATTGGGTCATAACCACGAGACTTACTGTCTCATAGTAGAGGAATTACCGTATAGTACAGGAGAAGCTCTCAGGCAGTTTGGACTTCCATTAGCTGTTTAAGTTTAATTACTAATGTTAACTATCATTTTAGTGATCAATAATTAGCCTGTGTCTATGTTATCTCCTTACATATACCTACGCTCTCCGTCTCTGCTAGATTGGGAATGATTGAGATTTCTCTTGGCACAGCTACCAGAAGACTTCCAACTTTCAGACAGGTTGCTCACGTCACATCTACGTCTTCAAGCTCAGTTGGAGGCTGCTCAGTAACGCTCAGCCATCACCGGGAAAGAGCTTCTAATATCCTTCACTGGTCTCCGTAGAAAACAACAGCGTCACTCTGTCCATTTCTTTTACTGTATATGTTTTCAACCCTTCTGAAGCGAGTCGTCCAATGGAGATTTACCGGCATGTAACCGCCATCTGCATGTATGGAAAAACAAAAAATTTGCAAACTTATACAAAAAAAGCTGCCTTGCCTCCCTAAAGAAAAAGAGGCCCAGTGGTGACACAAGCAATATGTCTTTTGAAGCTTTCGTTGGCACCCTCTCTTCCTCTTGCTTCCACTTCTTTGTACTTTTCTTTTCTTCTCTTCCTCTGGCTCTTTTCCCCCGCTGTCTCTCCCTCCCTGTTTCCCAGCATTCAGAAACCCTGAAAGGAAGGCACGGCCGTAAAACAAACAGCCCAGAGCCTTGTTCAGCAGGGCCTGTGAACTCAGGGAACCATCTGATGGAAGGAGAAAGAGAAGGGGAAATAAACAATAATACAATCGCTGTTGGGTGAACAGAGTGTGTTGTGCTGGAACTTTAAGGGCTCGGGTTCGTTAAGCTTTAACCCTTGTGTTGTCTTCCCATCGACCATCAACTTTTGGCACTTTTCTCAACGTTTTTGTTGTTCTTTTCAACATGGCCAATTAACCTAATTTTTATGACATTATAAAAAAAAAGAAGCTTTTTTTGTCGTTTCTTCCGAGATTTTTGTCACTTTCTTCAATGGTTTTTTGTCGCCTTTTCCGAATTATGAATTATTTTGACTAATTAAGATCAGAGGATGTGGATGGATAATTACAGACATGTTAAAGTTTAGTCAGGATACTGTCTTGAAACCATTTAAAACCATTTTTTTAAATGCCATAAAATTGAATAAAACAACCAAAATTCTATGAAAGTAATCATTCATTTTACCTGAAGAACATTGTTTGGCATCCATGTTATTTTTAGGCAGTTTGGTTGAAAGAAACCCAAGTTCCTGATATTAAAAACTTTGAAAACGGGTCAAATTTGACCCGAGGACAACACAAGGGTTAAAGCATGTGTCAAACAGAAGGCCGGCGGGCCAAATCCGGCCGCTTGCAGATTTTGATCTGGTCCGCAAATAGATTTAGGTTCATTATACATTTTGGCCCGCCTAGTTTTTGTTACTTTTTCCGACTTTCTTTGGCGCGTTTTCATTGATGGCTATGTTACTTTTTTGGGGCTTTATGTCGACCAAGCTGTAAGTGAGAAGACTAGATGAGACATGCAATACAGTAAAAGATGTTTGACTTTTTCGATGAAATAAAAGCATGTCAATAAACTTTACATGCCTGACCCTTAATGAGATTCTTATTTTCCAGTGTGGCCCTTAGTGAAGTTGAGTTTGACCCCCCTGCTTTTAAGAGAGCTGTCCAGTATTGTACTGGACAATGTGCTCAATGACGCAAACAACTCTGCGGTCCTGCTGTCTGCACTTGGCGGTCTGATGCTCCCAGCAGAACAAAAGTTTCAGACTACTTAAGTCTTACTGGTTTTTGGTAGAGGAGGCGGGAACTAGAAAGTGTAGAGTCAGGACTGGCAGTGGACCAGAATGGCTTCAGGCAGATCAAAACGCTGCATGTGGCAGAGCTGACAAAGCAGATCAGGACGCAAGGGCGTAACTTTGGGTTCAACATTGGGGGGGTTGGGATCGTGAATTTTAAAAAAGCAGCAAAAACCTCGAAAGTATAATCGGAAAAAAAACAAACTTGAAGAACAGACAAAAACCTAGAAAAAATTATCGGAAAATTAGGACCAAAAACGTCTGAAAAATCGGCGAAAGCATCGGAAAAAACTCAAAAAGTCGAAAAAATTGATGATAACCAATAATTTTTTTTGAAAAAAGCATCAAAAACGTTGAAAAAAGCGACAAAACCATTGAAAATGCAACAACAACTTTAAAAAGGAACAAAAAAAGCCCATTATTGGGGGGGGGGCTGTAACCCCCCCTATGTCAGTACATGTCTTTCAGGTCACTGTTTTAGGTTCGCTCTCACTGCTCTCATCAACCTCATTTCCAGCAGCAGGCAGATGTTTTTGGTGAAAAAGATACCCACTTTCAATTCTAAAAACTTAAATAAGGCTCTATGGAGAAGAATTTACTTTCCCTACTTGAAAACCAAGTCGGCTTCGGTTACAAACATTTATTCAAACATATACAGCCATGGACAGTCCAAACATTCCTACCCTAGCAGTTCCTGGACTCCCACTGCTCAACAGAACTGTAAAACATCATAGGAAACACTAAAATACTAAAATACTCTCCAGAATCAACACCAAAAACACTTTACTCTCCTCCCACTTGCCGCCCACTTAGCTGTCTGTGAAAGACTAAACAAGCTGATGGGGGAACTGAGGATGAGACATAACCAAATTATTTTGAAAGATGACTTTGATCATTTTAAAGAGCTAGCCCACGCACGAACGAACGGACGCACATACTCAAGCACACAGCAGGTGCACACAAAGAAAAAGACATAACCATAAGAAAAAAAAGTATAGAGTAAAAACAAGGTTGGGGCGTCAGTCTTGCCACCTTCAGACACAAACCACAAAGTGAAAATGGCACGCTGTCTGTCTTCTGACTATGAGAATTGTGGCTGAAAGTCAATATGATATGTGACTGGAGCTGAAAGTATAATCTGGGTCAAACCTCACCTCGTGTTGCTCTCTGCAAACTAGCTCGAAATACAAGCGAGCTTCAAGCCATTAGAAATGTTATTGTGTGTCATCATTTCAGCTACAATGCAGGGCAATGTTATTTATATAGCACAATTCACACATAGAAACACTTTGTAAACAATATAAAGTACTTTCAAGAGACAAAGGACGATCAAATCGAGAGAATGAATAGTTAAAATGAAAATATTATAATAAAATAGACATTCAATCATTAAAGCTATAGTGAATCAGCTCCACACAACTCTATCTGTATTTCTCAGTATGGATATAAGGGCTTAAAATTATCTTCTTTGATCACCAGCCAACATGGCTATCAGATTTTTAAAGTTACCAGCCAATGAGACTTTCCACTAGCCACATGTTTGTTGACTTTACTTTAATTTCAGCTCCTCTGGTTTTAAGAATATTTTTTGGGCTTTTCCACCTTCAACTGACAGGACAGCTAGGTGAGAAAGGGGAGAGAGAGAGAGGGGGGAAGACATGCAGGAAATTGTCACAGGTCAGATTCTAACCCTACACCTCTGCGTACCGCACACCCAGGCACATAGCCAACGGTTGTACGACGTAAGTGTTCAGGGGAAATGAAGGATCAGTACTACAAGCAGTGTTGCCAGATAATGATTATGTTTCCAAACCAAACACACACAAAACCGCTCAAATTTATTGGTGGAGCTGAACAGCTACTTTCCTCAGGCTGTGAGGATCTTAAATGGACTGTGCCCCCTCCCACTGCCATGCTTCCCTACCATGCAGCTACATGACTGCATTGCACCTGCACTTTACATACTGTGCTGCTATTCTGCACAAGCTGCTACTCTCCACTGCACTTTAATACTCTGTGTCCAAGCTCCTCCTATATGTCTATATGCTGTTATGTGTTTTTTATCCTATTTATTTACTTGTTTTATACTGACATTAGCTGGGGGAACAATATTTCATGTTTTGTATGTACAGAAGAACACATGATAATGACAATAAAGTAAATCTTGAAATCTCTTGAATCTCTTTCACCTTTAGAGAGTGAGAATGTGTTGGACTTTTCCTAGCTGGAGAGCGCTGAAAAAAGAAAAGGGACTGTTGTCAGACACGGATGTTGCCTTACTGCTCTTAAAAAGGTTAGTAATGGATTTTGTAACGCATTAGGAGTAGGAATTACTGAAATTTCATTTAGTCGACCGATCACCGAAGTCTTGTGTCATGTGGATGCGCTGACAGTGTTGTTATTATTTAGAATTCCTCATGGGGGCGACAGAAGCTACGCATTATAGCTTTAAATTAAGCCATTAAGAGTATATTTGAGGACAAGAATGAATAGTTAAGAATTAAAATGATGTATGAAATTCATGAGAAACCTAGTTTTCAGCCCTGATTTAAATGAGCTAACAGTTAAAGCCCTGACACACCAACTCGACGGCCGACCGTCGGCAGAAAAGCCAGTCGGACTGATCAGTCGGCTCCCCGAGGTCCAAAAAGTGTCTCAGAACACACCGAAGCGACTCCGACTTGAGCGTGTAATACGTCTCCATAACAGCAGGCGGCGCTAATCTGTATTGTCGCCCAAAATATGAAAACCGGCAGCTGATTGGACGAACGCTTCACGTGGGTCTGGCTGCTCCCGGATTTTACAACCGAGCATAATGGCGGCTCGTTCAGAATCCGATCTCATATTGGACTACAATAGTTCACCGAAAACAGGCCGTGCAGTTGCTGAATCTGTCTTCATTTCAGATCGACAAAGGTCAGTTTAAAAGATTTTCGTCAGATTTTGAGAGGCTTAGTCACGCTCATCCCGCTCATCATTTCCGGGTTAGCACTCCACCAATCAGATTGGTCATGGAGTCCGACTGCCCGCCCTCCGACGCAACAAGTCAGGTCGGCCAAAATGAAGGCTGTAGGCTCCTCGGACTGACGACGGCACGGAACACACCGACCAGACTCAAGTCACCGACCTCGCCAGACTGTCCAACGGCCGATTATCTGGTTGGAGTGTCAGGGCCTCAACAGAGCTCAGGTATTCAGGGAGTTTGTTCCACAGGTGAAGGGCAAACTAACTAAGGGCGTTTTCACACATGAAAGTCCGAACCAAGGTCCGGACCAAGGTTCATGTTTTTGTTACATTGTAACATTTGATCTGGTAAGTTAATGGTTTCACACTGCAGTTATGCAAGCGCACTAAAGATCTATACGTGACAAAACTACGTCCTGCCGTCATCACATACGTGAGCTGCGTCTCCAGATACTTATAATTGATTGGTTTGTAGACAGGCTTCCCCGTCCTCTCGTCTCCTCTCTCTGGGTCGGAGTTTTTTCAGCTGACTGCTGCTCTCCTCTACTGACTGCTGCTCTCTCCTACTGCCGCGGCTCTTTTTGTTTTGTTGTGATGTTGAGAAGCAAGACACTGGAACTTTCTGGAGAATTTACAGACACAAACGGAAACCTACACTGTACATTTACTACCACTTAACAAATAAACTGCTGATGTATTCTCTGCTCTGATAGCCGACAGCTGTCTGCTCTGAGCGCATTCACCGTCACTCTCACTCTCTCATGTAGCCTACACACTAAGCACCGAGCTATTCCTTAAAGGAGCTTCCCCGGTCTTGTAACACAAGGAGAGTCTGCCAGAGCTTCTTGTATTTGGTCTGAAAGTCCGAACCATCCAAAAAATGCTTTCACACTGTAAACGAACCGGACCATGGTTCAGTTTGGTCCGGACCGAGACCACCTCTTTTGGTCGGACCAAAATTTGGTCTTTTGATCCGGAACGTGGTCTGGGGGAGGTTTCACACCTCTAATTTTGGTTCGGATCAAACTGAAAAGTCCGAAAGTCTTTTGTGAGGTATGTGTGAAAACGCCCTAAATGTTGCTTCACTGTGTTTGGTCCTAGTTCTGGGAAAGAAAAATAGTATTTGAGTATTTCTCTACTCTTGGTGCTAGTAGTTTCCCCAGATCACTGCAGTCCGTTCTGTCACCTCTTTATCAGTTAGCAGTTATCAGTTAGCTCTGGATGTTTAAGCCTTGAGTTGTCATCCCGTCAACCATTAAAGAAACTTTAAATTTAAAAAAATGTTTTTTTAAATTTTTTTAGGATTAATTTTTTTAGTTGCTTTTGTGTTTTTTTTCAATGTTTTTGTCACTTTTTCTGACATTGCGTCGCGTTTTTTTGATGTTTTTGTCACTTTTTCAGTGTTTTCGGGGAGCTTTTTTACGTTTTTTCTGAAGTTTTTGACTTTTTCTTCTTTGTGTTTTTGACTGTTTGTCATTGTTTGTAGCTTTTTGACATCCCATATTTTCTGATATAAAAAAACTTTAAAAACGGGTCAAATTGACCCGAGGACAATCTGAGGGTTAAAGTCATGCTGCTGAGGTTTTTGCGCACAAAGCTTCCCACATCATGCTGCAATCGCACCCCCCACCCCCCAGACATCAGCTCCTAACGCAGTTTGTTGGGTTGAGTTGGAGACATTTATGGGGAGTTTTTAAGGAGGAAACAAGGGGCTTGTTAATGTCATAGCAGAAGTGATGGGAATCCAAACACAGAGTGTTACATCACTGCAGAGAGCCAGTAAGATCACAGACTAATGTTCTGTTTCTTGTTCTCTGCGTGCCGATATCTCATTGTTTGCCTACAGGCCTCAGGCTTTGACTGAGCATTAATCAAGCTACAGTTTACTATATCTCCTGTCATGTTATATGACTTGTGAATAACAATGACATAAGACAGAAGAAGTGATAGTGAAGAGGCAGAGGCCCTGTTCCTGAGGAGAAACATGACTTGTTTGCAGTAGACTGACTTATCTTATCAGGAATCACATGTTCTGTTTAGTATCTCCAGCAAGAAATACAGAAAACAGGTTTACAGTATATTGGGACAGCCCTAAATCCCTGCATGCTCAAACATGCCAGCTCCAATGTGATCTTACTGCAATATACAGTCACAGAGATTCCCAATCGGGGGTATTTGTAGCCCAGGGGGTTACTTCTGCATTTTCCAGAGGGTATGTGGATTGTTGAGTAACTCAGCTACATATTGAGTCAGTTCTAACATCTGCACACAACATGTTGTGATTGAGGGTGTGCAAGCACTAGTAAGCAAGCAAGCAGAGAAGTCTAAACAGTTTGATTTTCTGTACTGACGTATATGCAGATGACTCGCTTTAGCTGGTTGAAAATCAGCAACTTTCCCTCTTTAGCATGTAGCTAAGCGCTGTGCCATTGCAACCATAAACAACAACTGGCTTAAGTGAGTTTCATGCTTCCGCGTTAAATCTACGCCATGGCTATGTACATAAGTACATGGAGATACCGACCCTACCTGACGTGCACCTCTCAAAAACTGTAACTCCGGCTTGGTAGCGTTGCATTTCCCCCGACTCATGTCCTGGTTCTCCTTCTCCATCAACAACATGAAATCAAGGAGAGGGTTAACTTCTCCTGCTCCAGATTTCCCACCGTGGTCAGAAAGAACAGGGGAGACACTTTGTTTCTCTCACTATGACTCTAGACTCGACACTCGCTCCAAAGCTATTGTCACTCTCTCACTCGCTCTACCACACACTCTCCCCACACACACACATACAGTACATGCCGGCCCTGCTATTCTCTTTAGGCCCAGACACACAGAGCCGATAATCGGCCGTTGGACAGTCTGGTGAGGTCAGCGACTCGAGTCTGTTCGGTGTGTTCTGTGCCGTCGTCCGTCCGAGGGGCCGTCGGCCTTCATTTTGGCCGATTTGACATGTATAATCGGGGGGGCGGGCCCTGCCAGCAGTCAGACTCAAATGACCCATCTGATTGGTGGAGAGCTAACCAGGAAACGGGGAGCGGGATGAGCGTGACTAGAGTCTCTCAAAATCTGGTGAAAATCTTTTAAACTGACCTTTGTTGATCTGAAATGAAGACAGATTCAGCAACTGCACGGCCTATTTCTCTCTTCAAATGTTTTTTTTTTTTTTTAGCAAAATATGAGATCGTATTCTGAACGAGCCGCCATGACAGTCTGTCTTTGAATTTCCGGAGAAACCAGACCCACGTGACGTGTTCGTCCAGTCAGCTGCCGGTTTTCATTTTTGGGCGACAATACAGATTAGCGCCGCCTGCTGCTATGGAGACGTATTACGTCTCGTCACTTTGGTGTCTTCCGAGGCACTTTTTTGACCAACTTGGGGACACTGATCAGTCACACTGCCTTTTCTGCCGAGGGTCGGCCGTCTGGTCTGTGTGTCTGCAGCTTTAAAGAGATCGACGCACACACCAACTAGAGGTCTGATCGTGCCGAATTTTTCCGTCCGAGCCCGACAGAGCCGTGACCGAGCCCGACCCGAGCCCGACACAGTTCAAATCTCATTTTTTTTCTCATACTAATGACACATGTAGCCTACGTTTGTTTGTGTGGAAAACTTTTATTAAGCAACTGTAGGAAGGCATTCAGAAATGTCAACAGATGAGGTCATCAGCGCACACGGGGCAACAGGCGCACGTTAATAAGCTGTTTAATCTAAAATGTTCAATTTGTTAACCTCTCCTGCTTGCTTCGATTCCGACCGTGATCAGAAAACCAGGGGAAACTCGTTATATAACGTCGGGGTTAAAATCCCGTTTCTGGTGAGCAGATGAATGAACTTGGCTTTCAGTCTGGAGTTCATCTCGGACACCGCACACACTGTGTACAAAACTTAAACTTATTCCACCAACTCTGCTCCAGTCGCATCTACACGTCTGCTTCCTCTTTCTCTATCTCTCTTCTGCCCACTTTACACACACACACACTGAGCTCTCTTAAAGGAGCCACAGCACCATTTTACAACAAATGCTTTATCGCGCTGATGTGACCGAGCCCGACCCGAACCCAACCATAATTTCTAAATATCTGTCCGAACCCGGCCCGGCCCGTCAGGTACCATCGGGACCTGTCGGGACCCGTCGGGACCCGTCGGGACCCGTCGGGACCCGTTGGGCTCGGGTCGGGTATCCATGCCTTAACACCAACGCACATAAACTTCAGGCCACTAAAGTCAGTAGGCTACGGCGAAAGCTCTGTGTGGAGCCTCCGCAGGACCATGAATCACGCTTAAGTCACACTATCCTTCCCAGCTCCACCCTCTTGTTAAAAATCATCACGACCGGTTTCAAAAAAACGTATGCTGACCTTACACCAAACGACTCCACTGTCGCAATGAAATCATGAGAGTTGGGGCGCGCTCCCGTCGTCTCAATCGTGTAAGGCGTCATAAAACTCAGTCCCAGCTGTCTGAAGTTGGTCTTTATGAACAAAAAGTACAAAAATGTGACCTGCTGTACATCCAATATACAGAACACAAGTTTACGCGATACAGTAAACACAGCTTGAAAGAGCAACAGCCAATCCCTCCTTCCAGAAAAATGCGTTTCTTTGTGATTGTTGCAGGCAAAAATCCTTGATGATGCGGCACGTTTTCTTAAAAAATGCGATGGAATATGCGGGATATTTATGCAATTTTATGCGATGAAATTGCGGGAACTTGCAAAAACTTGTGAAACTTGTGGTTTCATCATGGCTTCATCACGGGGTTTGTAGCTTTTCGATGATGTTCACGTCGCGTAATTACGTCACTTCATAACGTTCCCATGGCAACAGGGAAAAATGGCTGCTCTTGTGTGAAGTAAACACAACATTTTTCAACTTTCTGCTAAGATATATGTGACTTTTTTGCAACGAAAATGCGGGGATTATGAAATCATGCAAGCCCCGCATATTTTGCACGAAAATCGGCAATTTATGCGGCGAAAGTGCGGCGTATTTGAAAAAATGCGACCCCCGCATAAATATGCAGACTTTGGCTGATTATGCATTGAATTATGCGATCGCATAATTGCATTTTTCTGGAGGGACTGGCCAATGGGGAAACTCTAAGTCAACTGACCAATGGTGTGGGCGCGCCTGGGTAGCTCACCTGGTTATGCGTGCACCCCATGTACAGAGGCTCAGTCCTTGCTACAGTGGCCGAAGGTTCAATTCCGACATGTGGACCTTTGCTGCATGTCAGTCCCTTTTCTCTCTAACTTTCCTATCTTCAGCTGTTCTATGTAATAAATATCCCAAAACGTGATCTTAATGTAACTTGTAGACTGCTGAATGCTGATAGCGGTGAGGGATGATGATATTTTTTTGGCGGCGGCATGCATAAGTGGTCCATAACGAGATGTCAATAAGACAGTGATGAGGGATTCCTCAGGGCTCAGACTCCAGAGGTGAAGAAGGACAAACATTTCTAGGAAAAAAGAGCAGCCAGAGACACTGACAGGGCAACAGAAAGACAGACAGGCTGACTTGGTGAAAGTAAACAGTTAGTGAAAGACAGAAAAGAGTCCCTTGTTCCATCTCCACGGTGCTGAAGACAGTTTTTTTTCCCCATGCAGACCTGGCTCTGTGCCTATCCAAACACCCCCGTCCGTGCCTTCCAGTGACCCCGCAGCCCTTCCGTTAACCCCGCAGACGTCACACAAGGCCACAGCTGCTTCCCAAATCGGAGGAAAAAGAGTGTGCAAAGGCTAAGATGGGCTGAGAATGGAATTTGTTCCCTTTTTTTAGATACCTAGGAGGATCTTCAAGTCCACTTTTTACGGGCTGAGAAATGAGTTTAGTTTAATGAGTGCAGAGTTTCTGCCCTGTAACCCCAGGGCACTTTTTTTCTTAGAGAGAGGAGGGGAACATGAGGGTTGGATGGAGTTTATATCTACAGCTGGGAGGTCAGCTTTCCTCTGGGACAATGTGAGGATATGAATGTTTGATGACAAGTTGTGATAAGGGACTCAGTGTGTGTGTGTGTGTGTGTGTGTGTGTGTGTGTGTGTGTGTGTGTGTGTGTGTGTGTGTCTGTGTTTGGAGGGTGTGTGTGTGGCGGGGGGGGGAATAATGGGTACAAGGGCAGCCAAGCTTTCGTTTCCACTCCTATTTTCTGAAGACTGTTGCAGCCTTTCTGTTTCATTAAGTTGTGAAAGTGTGGAGCAGTGATTGCTTTCTTTCTATTCATCAATCAGCTGAGAGAGTGATGATATGGATGTGTGCATGCATGAGAAAGAAAAAATAAACAATTATGTTACTATTTTAGTCCATGTCTCTCCCTCAACGAAGAAAACTTTTTACAACGGTCACAATTTTTTCCTTTATCTGCTGTGAACATGTTTGTGTACAGTCCTTGCCCTCACACCACTGAACACGTCGCAATTCTCCCGCAAACAATTAAACTGATACAGCACATAAAGATGACTTAAAACGCACACAGCTGGCGTCTGTGTCTAATACATCCAGGCCTAAGTATATGTTGATATCAAAACAGTCAAAGTCCACCTGACATGCTGGTAATCTCTCTTCGTACAGGAAAACTATGAAAACCATGAATATGCAGAAATACTGAAAGAATACAGTACTGTAGGTCAAAGTTAAACCTGACGTCTGCATGATGTGGAGGATAATTACAATGAAACTGTGAGCTGACTGCTCTCCGACGTTTTACAACATGTATAATGTCTGACTGCTCGTGTTTGTTGCCCCCCTGGACCTTTTTTTTTTGGATATGTTGCTAGAGATAGATAGAGATAAAGATACTTTTTTTATCCCGAAGGAAATTAAGGTGTCCAATAGCTTATACACAACACACATACACATAGGCACACAGACCCTTACAGTAAAGTTAGGTTGTAGCATGTTTAAAGGAGCGGTGTGGAAAAAATGCAGAAAGGTGCAATGGTATCACAGTGCAAGAGAGTGTCAGTACTATTCTATAGTACAACAGGCTACACAAGCTATCAAAAATACAATAATCATTACTTAACTATACATAGACACTAGTAAAAGACTTGAAGAAGAGTTTAAGTTAAAGTTGAAAACTGTCCATACAGACAAAAAGACAGCGTGGTGTATTGACCATACAGGCAAGCTAGCAAAATGGGCAGGTGGCTAATATAGCCAGTAAGGGAGTCAAACAGTGCCAATCAGTCCAGTCCAGGGTAGTCCATGCTAGCATGTTTTCAAGATTTCAGCAATCACGTTGGTGAGTACAGTCTTACCATAGCCTAGTCTCGCACTGTCAGATCTATCTCCACAGCGCTGTGGTGGAAGGTCTGGCTACACCACAGATGCATTTTGGGTTAGGAGAAGAAAAAAAAACGCTCTGGGTTGTTTTGCATTTCTTTAAACCAATCACAATCATCGTGGGCGGCTCTAAGCTCCGGACGCAGTGACGGTGGCTCTGCTAAATAGTCTCTGGAAGGAACTTGTTTTGGAACATTTGCACCCCGCAAAAGAAAATGCCACATTCAATATTAAATGAAGTTAACTGTTCACGCGATACAGTAACGTGAGCTATTTAAGTTAGCTGGATACATGGTTACAACGTATTAGCTCTTACCAGTGTATCGCCGTGTGCAATACGTAATACGTAGGCTATTGGGGTTGGGTAATATGTTAGTTGTGCAATATCTCATTGTGCAAGGGCTGTGCTACACTTATTGTGGAGAATGCAGCCGACAGGGTTGTTCAATTAAAACTGCCAATGAAAGGAGTAGTTAATGTGCTTATATATAGGTACCTGTCTAATGTATATGAGAGTATTACTATATAGGTACCTGTCTAATGTATATGAGAGTATTACTATATAGGTACCTGTCTAATGTATATGAGAGTATTACTATATAGGTACCTGTCTAATGTATATGAGAGTATTACTATATAGGTACCTGTCTAATGTATATGAGAGTATTACTATATAGGTACCTGTCTAATGTATATGAGAGTATTACTATATAGGTACCTGTCTAATGTATATGAGAGTATTACTATATAGGTACCTGTCTAATGTATATGAGAGTATTACTATATAGGTACCTGTCTAATATATATGAGAGTATTACTATATAGGTACCTGTCTAATGTATATGAGAGTATTACTATATAGGTACCTGTCTAATATATATGAGAGTATTACTATATAGGTACCTGTCTAATGTATATGAGAGTATTACTATATAGGTACCTGTCTAATGTATATGAGAGTATTACTATATAGGTACCTGTCTAATGTATATGAGAGTATTACTATATAGGTACCTGTCTAATATATATGAGAGTATTACTATATAGGTACCTGTCTAATGTATATGAGAGTATTACTATATAGGTACCTGTCTAATATATATGAGAGTATTACTATATAGGTACCTGTCTAATATATATGAGAGTATTACTATATAGGTACCTGTCTAATATATATGAGAGTATTACTATATAGGTACCTGTCTAATATATATGAGAGTATTACTATATAGGTACCTGTCTAATGTATATGAGAGTATTACTATATAGGTACCTGTCTAATGTATATGAGAGTATTACTATATAGGTACCTGTCTAATGTATATGAAAGTATTACTATATAGGTACCTGTCTAATATATATGAGAGTATTACTATATAGGTACCTGTCTAATGTATATGAGAGTATTACTATATAGGTACCTGTCTAATGTATATGAGAGTATTACTATATAGGTACCTGTCTAATGTATATGAGAGTATGTTTTGTGTTGCATGAGAGTATGTGTTGAGAGATGCTTATTTTCTGTATTTTGTGTTGTGAGACCAAAACTAACTTCCCTTCAGGGACAATAAAGTATATCTTATCTTATCTTACTTCCTCCACAGCAATCCCTCCAATCGGTCCCAAAACGTCCCAGTTAGAGATGAAATGCTGTAAACATATTCTTTGTAAATCTTTACAATCATTCTCCCGAAAGAACCAAGCGACCAATGAGCGAAATTTGAGAGAGGAAGGTGAGGCTTTATCCTGGAAATGTACTTCCGTTGACCCAGACTAGTGCTAATGAAATGTATTTGCTCAATAAACAAAGTAATAGGACAAATTCAAACGTTTCTCCTGATGATGATGCTTGAGGAAACATTGGGGGATCACCAAAGTCTGGACCAAACTGTTGGTCCCGATTGGCATCATGGAGTCTGGTTGTCTAGTTGACTCGCAGAAACTGTCATCAGGAGCAGCTCAGGCTGGATGATTGTCGGCCACGTTGACCTTTAGGGGCCGAGACAATGAGCAGTGACAGAAATAGTAAAGAACACACAGCTGAAAGGTGAAGGAATGAACCGTTTCCTCCTTTCCTCATATTGTAAGTAATGTCTTCTCTCTGCATGATGACGAGGACCGAGCCTGTCCGACTGTCTCAGAGGTGAACGGCATCAATACGGATGAAGATGACAAACGAAGACAGTTTCCCACTCGCACTGTCATCTGTAGTTTCCATGTAAACAGGCGTTTCCACATGAAATAGGCTGGTAACCTGACTGTTTATGAGTGTTTTTAAGGACTGTGCCGGCTCCTGGTTGACCCCAGGCCACAGTTTACACTCACTGTGGCTTCCACATGTTCACCCAAAACACAGTGAATCAAATCACAGAATGATTCTCACGAATGTTGAAGTCGTGTGCTGTAAATATCCTTCATTAAACATTGAAAAGCAAATAATAAATACACACGATTTCATGTAAACTTAAAGCTACAAACTGTATTTTAATTCATGGAAAATTACTGTAGTTTTGCAAGAAAGTCATTTTCTGTAGCCTATTATCCAGGATTGTTTTGGCGCCGCAGCTGCTGGGATATAACCATTTCTATACAGTTTTAAAGCATGCCATCAGAGGAAATGAAAAGAGGGCTCATCAGTGGCCGGTGAAGCAATGTGTTTCCTGAACTGCATTCAGTAATGAGCAAACACACATCCTTCAGCTGGTATTTTATCTGCTCCCAGAGCTCACATCAAGGCCTCGGACTGTCCTCTGAAAACAATGGGTTTGGGAATCCCACTCTCTGCTCCACAAGAAACCAGGCAGTCATTTAGATAGCTGTATCTCTCTGTCTAGACACACACACACACACACAAGGCATGTCAGCGCTATCACCCGGTGAAACAATGCAGTGTTAATTGCTATTCGAGTGGCTCGGGGCAAGGTAGCAAACACTGAGCAGGGACGGGAATTTAAACATTGTTTGGGAGGGATTCAGAGGTTAAACCTCTCAACTTAGATCTGAAACCAGTTGTCTTTGTACAAGGTAAAACATTGATGTCGCCTAATGAAAAGAACAGGATCTTTTAAGTGGGGTGGCACAGGGGGGCAACAATAATTAGTCAGGGAGGGGGGCCCAGGGGGGGCGCATAGAAAATCTGCTTAGAAATATAGGAAATATTGGATAGGATAGAACAACACAATGTCATTCTGCTAAATCATATTACAGGGGGGTGTCGGTGCCCCCCTTCTAGCTCCCCCACTGCATGGGACAGACAGAGAGAGAGAGAGAGAGAGAGAGAGAGAGAGAGAGAGAGAGAAAGACTATTCTGGCTCGTGTCAATAGGGGATTTTTTTGGGGGGGAATATCAGCACTAAAAATCTACCAGGTCAAGAGACACCCACGCCATTCCAGTCCCTCGCAGACAGAACCAAAGTAGTAAATAATGACTTCCTGTGAAAATGCAGTGTTGCCACTTCCTTTCATTTTCCTTCTCAACTTTCATCTCGGTTTGTAAGAATCCCACTGGACGGTGGTCCAAAATCCCAAGCCGAGCGTTTTGCTCATAATTAGTTGAAGGAGACGTTGAAATAGAGGCAGAGGAAGTGTGGGTGGCAGGTTAGAGGAGAGGTTAGAACTGGGCCCTCTGTGAAAAAAAAGGGCTATTTTTGAGTTGTGTTGTGCAGGGTGGTTGATTCTAAGGTCCGCTGCTTGACTGTAATCTCTCGCAGAGTGAGAACCCTTACAGTATGTGTTCACCCAGCCATTACCACAGCTGCTGCTGACACAGACCAGTCAGAACAGAACAGAGAAGAGAAAGTCTATTCTTCTAGGAAAAGTTTACGTTGCTGTCTTAAATTTTACGTTCTTATAATATAAAGTAAAATGTAAAATGTAATAGAATGAATTGCGTGTTTAAATTGAAAGTAAATGATTTTGGCGGCAAATATATTCACACTAGCGTGAGGTTCTTCAAAGTTGCAGGAATAGACTGGTGTAAACCATAGTGTCTGAGAAGATGCAGCTTACATACCGGAATAACATTTGCATTGAGAAGCAGATGGCTTACAGCAAACCGTAACAGACCCTTTAACAACTTCACAGTAGAGCTGTAATCGGGCCTTAAAAGTTAACCCGACAAGCCCCGAGCCCAAGAGAATTCGGCCCAAGCCCGACAAGTACATTTTGATTGACAGCTTTTTAAAAGCCCAAACCCGTTTACAGCCCGGAACGCAAGCCCGAGTCCAGCCCGAGCCTGTGTAAAATGATCATTTTACAAAGATCTTCAGCTCAACTTCACAGTACCTAGTAGCTATACTCTTCATTTGGTTTGGTGCATGCATAGTCATTCTTTTACCTGTAAATGTGGGGCTGCTTTTGCACCCAAGCTGAGGCGTCAAGCTTTTTGTTTTGTTTTATTGTTTCTTCGTCTTCTAATTTTCGGAAATGCACAACTTTGTTTGTACGCCAGCCGAAATGTAAATGCCCCCAAACGTTGATACGGTTTTCTGTCAGAATGCTGTAAACATGTCTGTTCCTTCAGGAGACAGACATGCAGGGCCAGGAAAAAACCTCGCTCAAAGCTTCAATGTGGGAAATCTCCCACACATAGAAAACAGACACGGAGGCTCCCGCTGTGAAAATGACAGACCCTGTGACAAGAGGGCGAGTTTTTTTAAAGCTTTTTTCAATTTTATACTTTTACTTCGTTAGGAAAATAAAGCGAAAATTGAGAGAGAGAGAGAGAGAGAGAGATATGAAAAAGGTTCAAGCACTGTGCATGTCTAGGTGCCTTTTATTAAATGTCACGGTATGCAATGGAAAAGGTTGCCATATCTGCCATTTTCTGTTACACTGTGAGACAGCTTGGACTGAAAGGTTATGACCTTACAGCATCCTTTGGGAGAGAAAAAAAAAAGGAGAAAAGAAAATTTGTGTTTGTGTTCATTGTACAGTGTGTGGGAGTGGGCAGAGTTCTGTCAACGTGTTTCTGCCTGTTATGACTGACATGTTTGATGATTTTTATATTTTAAAGACGGAAATCAGTCTACCGTCACCTTTAAAGCTCACTAATCCATACGTCTCGTTTCGGAGAAGTTGCCAGACAACCTGGGGAGAACTGTTTCCAGTCAATAAACAGTCCGGTACGTAACGCCCATGGATCATCGCACTGTCATGTCATGAACGCGTTCGTATGACATCGTACGAAAACCTCTATGCACAACAATTCGTATGATATCTACGAAATTACGGTGATTGTGTTGTAATTCTAACCTCCGGTGGATTTGTGAGGACTATGGTTAACTGCTCCTCAGATCTCTGCAGGGTAAATCCAGACAGCTAGCTAGACTATCTGTCCAGTCTGAGCTTTCTGTTGCACGACTAAAACAACATCTGAACGTACACGTTCCACAAAAACAAGTATTTTGCAGCGGCACCGTTGCTCCGTACGATGCTTAGCGCCACCCAAGACGATTGTGATTGGTTTAAAGAAATGACAATAAACCAGAGCATGTTTTTCTCCCATCCCAGAATGCTGTGTGGACTAGCCAGACCCTCCTCTGCAGCGCTGTGGAGGAAGGTTCACTGAAACGTGTTTCTGAAAAACATTTGAAGAGAGAAATAGGCCGTGCAGTTGCTGAATCTGTCTTCATTTCAGATCGACAAAGGTCAGTTTAAAAGATTGTTGTCAGATTTTGAGAGGCGTTCGTCACTCATCCTGCTCATCGTTTCCAGGTTAGCACTCCACCAATCAGATTGGTTATTGAGTCCGACTGCCCGCCCTCCGACGCAACAAGTCAGGTCGGCCCAAATGAAGGCCGACGGTTCGGACGGACGACATGTGTCAGCACCTTATGAGCCACTTAACTGCCTAACTAACTAGCCGTGTTAGCTTGTCTTAGCTTCTTGCTTCATTCTGCTTCTTGTAAACTTGTAGGCTGTTTCCCCTCATCCCCCCCCCCAAAAAAAAAAAAAAAAAAAGTTCTTTTTTGTTCCCCTGTTCTTTCTATTGTTAGGTTTATCTCATTTTGAAACTATTTGGTTCAAGTATTTTCTTCAAGAGCTGAATTCTCTCTCTCTGTCTCTCTCTCTCTATGTCTCTCTCACTCTCTCTCTCTCTCTCTGTCTCTCTCTCTCTATGTCTCTCTCTCTCTCTCTCTTGTCTCTCTCTCTCTCCCTCCCTCTCTCTCTATGTCTCTCTCTCTCTCGCTCTCTCTCTCTCTTGTCTCTCTCTCTCTATGTCTCTCTCTCTCTCTCCCTCTCCCTCTCTCTCTCTTGTCTCTCTCTCTCTATGTCTCTCTCTCTCTCTCTCTCTTGTCTCTCTCTCTCTCTCTCTCCCTCTCTCTCTCTCTCTCTCTCTCCCTCTCTATGTCTCTCTCTCTCTCGCTCTCTCTCTCTCTTGTCTCTCTCTCTCTCTTGTCTCTCTCTCTCTATGTCTCTCTCTCTCTCTCTCTCCCTCTCCCTCTCTCTCTCTCTCTCTCTCTCTCCCATCTTTATGGACATTAAGTAAAATAATCACACTCAATTAAAAATCCACATTATGGCTGGTTCTCATTTGTGTCTTAAGATGAAGTCTAACTTCCATCCATGTGCAGTATATTAACTACTCTTGTTGGGTGATGTTACGACACTTTATGTCGATTTCAAGTGAAACGACATCAAGGATGGAGTCACCGTTTTTGGAGTCAAAACAGCTTAATAAGAACATGCAGTGTGTTCACTGTTGTCTGCAACAGGAAACGGGTTTTCATGGGAAAAATCTCAAACATGACGGGCATAGAGGAAATACATCAAATGGGAGAAATAACAGGAAACTTTTACTGAAGCTGAGTGTTTGGTGACCCTCACACATATACATTCTGCTCATACAACCTGCTGATATCGGCTTATCTAAGAAATACAGAAGCCCTGAGGGAAAGATGGTTGTTTTTTACTTTTGAAAAAGTTCTCACAGCTCGTAGTTATTTAGTTTTACCCACATGCAAACTCATGACAAAATCATGACATTGCTAAACAAAAAAAGGGTTTTATTTTGTAAAACTTCAACATCTTATTCACCAGTACCTCAGAAATGTATCTGGAAAACTGTATCTGTGTTATCTGGAAACACATTCTTGTGTTTCTTTCTCTCGTGTCTTATATAGCTGCAAAATGCATTCATACATTTACATGAGCCCGAGCGAGGAACACAAGTGCAGGCTGAAGTGTGATGTAAATGTGTTTTGTGGTGTGAAAACACCTGCCCCACCCAGAAAAGCTCAGAAGCGCTCTGTCGAGTTGAATTTATTATTAGTGAGCCAGTGGCTACAACTTGCAGAAAAAACGTATACACTTATATCATTTCTTACATGCAGGATACACACACATGCATTATTTTAAAGCTTTAGTGCGTAACTTTTTGACATTAATGAACGTCCGTCATCAGCTCCACACAACTCTCTCTGGATCTCTCAGTATGACTATGTTCAGAAGATTGTGACTTTCCCACGCAGAAACTGGTGTGAAGATAATGAGCTCTTCTGAAGAATCCATCATTTGTCAAGTCAAGTCATTTAATTTGTATAGCACATTTAAACGAACAGTTGACCCAAAGTGCTTTACAGGTAGAGCAGGGAAGGCAGAAACAGTATGCCTTGAAAATACATAATCAAGTGTACAAGACTCCATGAATATAATAAGGCACAGGTAAAGTCAAATAATATAGCATAGAATAAAACAACAACAGAACAAAAGGAATTAAAAGCAAGAGAGTAAAAGTGCGTCTTCAGGTTTGACTTAAAAATGGCAATTGTGTTACAGGATTTGATATGAGGTGGGAGGGAATTCCAGAGTTTGGGGGCTACTACAGAAAAGGCTCGGTCCCCTCTGGTTTTTAGGAGTGTCTGGGGGACGACAAGGAGCTGTTGGGTTGTGGACCTGAGTGACCTGGCCGCAGAGTAAGTGGACAGGAGATCGGAAATATACGGAGGGGCTTGACCATGGAGTGCTTTAAAAACAAAAAGTAAAACTTTAAAATGTATTCTGAATTTCACTGGCAACCAATGAAGCTCAGCTAAAACAGGAGTTATGTGGTCATACTGTCCTCCTTGGTTACTGGCAACTGCGTGGAGGAGGGGGTGGGGGTGGGGGATGACGGGAGACTTGTATCATGTGGACGCGCAGACAATTTTGTTGTCATTATTTAGAATTCCTCATGGGGGAGACAGAAACTACGCACTATAACTGGCTTCATCCCTCACCTTCCTCTCTCTCTGTGTTGGCGTTCTCGAAATCCCATCGCTACGGGAAACAACATCAGACTTCGAGCTAGCAGGCGCCACGCTGAAAATCTCAAGTTTTGAAGAACATTTGGATCTTGCAACAAGGCAGGCCTGCTTGGTTCTTTCGGAGAATGATTGTAAAGATTTACGAACCTCGTATTTAAACAAAGAAAGCCCCCACCATCTGATCTTTAAACCTCATTCGACTCGAACGCAGCAGTGATCTATTTATAGCGATTAAGCGAAGTGAGGCATCGGCCTAAAACTGGCGAGAGAGACATGCATAAACATGTGACTCACGGTGAGGACAATGGGAAAGGGATTGAGGGAGGGATAGTTGGCTTCAATTGGTACAAGACGAGAACACTGGAGGCGTTTCCAAAGAAGATCAGACTAAAGAGACTGGAATCTCACAAGGATAATCATGATATTAGTAACAGCAACCATGTGTTCAAGTAAATTACCTTCTCCAGAAGTGACACAGCTCGTCATAATAAACAACACGAGGATGAGACTAATCAGAGAAAGAATATCAACAAAAAAATTTACAAAGAATATGTTTACTGCATTTACTCTCTAACTGGGACATTTTGGGACCGGTTAGTGAGCTAATTTAAATAGCTCACGTTACTGTATTGTGTCAACAGTTAACTTCATTTAATATTGTATGTGGCGTTTTCTTTTGCGGGGTGCAAATGTTCCACCAGAACAAGTTCCTTCCTGAGCCACCGTCGCTGCATCCGGAGCTTAGCGTCGCCCAAGACGATTGTGATTGGTTTAAAGAAATTCAAAACAACCCAGAGCGTTTTTTTTCCCTCCTATCCCAGAACGCATCTGTGGTGTAGTCAGACCTTACTCCACAGCGCTGTGGAGATAGGTCTGGCAATCCGAGACACTATAGGTTTAACGCTATAGAGCTAATTCATAAAATAAAGCCTGACTTATTCGCTGAGAGAACTCTGCCGGCCTGTGTCTCTACTGACTAGTGTCTTTCTACCTGTTCTTTTTTTTTTTTTTGCTCTGTGGTCCAGCATGTGAAAGCATAGGTTAGTGCTACACGACGTGCACCTGTGGATTCCCACCTCACACCACACAGAGGCTACATGCTGATAGTGGTCGGTGGTTAAAAAGATTCTGCACACAGCTGCTGCACAGTGCACATATTTCACCCTTCATCCAAATCCTCTCCCTTTTCATTGGCACAAAGACAAATTGGAAGTCTGAAAAACAAAACAAATCCTCTCTTTGTTTTGCGCCAGAGGCCTGGTTCACATCGCTCTCGGCCTTTTCATTTCACAGGCGTGCCCTGCCATTAGACAATTCAGCCCAATATTTGTCACAGTGCTTTTGTCTTTGCTCACCGCTCCGGCAGTGACACAGGTTTGTGACTCAGTGGCAATTAACATCTGAGACAACAAAGTATGGGCATGCAAGCCAGTGCGCATGTGTGTCTATTTGTGTGTGTCTATTTGTGTGTGTGTGTGTGTGTGTGCGTGTGTGTGTGTGTGGTCATTAAAATTCCCAGTGAGTCAAAAGCATTCTGAAAGTCTTCTTCCCCTCTCTTTGAGACCCCTGCCTCACTTGTGGAGCCGCTCAATCGTGTCCAACGGTGAAGGAAACGATGACAAAGAGAAATGAGATTGTCATAACAGTTAGTCATACAATATGGTGTCTCGTGGGAATGTGTGAATATTTTGTCGTTGTATTTCCTAGGTAAATTTTCAGAAAAAAGTTTCACAAGTGGATTTAAATGTGTGAATATGTCACACGAAAAAAGAGGCACTTTTTTTTCTGCCAACCTTTGGCTAACTTGTGGTGAGTGGGTGTGTGTTTTTTGTCTGTTTCCTTCCATTTACAGAAATACACAGAGAAGCAAAGTGTGAAACCACAAACAACAGAATCGGGCCACCCTCAGACTCTCTGCCACAGTTCACTGAGGAAATGCCCTGTGTCACGGCTTGCAAACCTCCCAAAATGTTGCTCAGGTCTGAGGGCAGAGGGTTCGCTGCTTCCTCACAACACTCCCTCGCCAGACGAGTTCATGGCTTTTCTCCAGCCAAGAGATTTAAATGTTCTTTCTGGTGCATCAAACTGCTTCTCTGCACAGCAGCTGGATTCTCGCGATATTACAAGATCATGCGAGAATCATATCACACAAAAATCCATCTTGTCAGGTTTCTGAGCACTGAGCGCCATGCGGCGATGACAGTTAAAGGTGCTGTAGGTAGGGTTGTGAAGATCCAGGACTTAGCCAAAAAATTTGAACATCGACAACTTCTCAGTCCCTCCATCCCTTTCTGCTAAAGCCCAAAACGGTCTCCTAAGCCCCTCCCCCCACAAGGGAGAGCTGTGCACGAAAGAGCGCGTGTGAAGAGGGGGGAAGGGGAGGAAACCTAGCTGCAGCTCGTGCACGGGGAAAGCCTACTACACACCGAGCCGATAATCGGCCGTTGGACAATCTGGCGAAGTCGGTGACTCGAGTCTGTTCGGTGTGTTCCGTGCCGTCGTCCGTCCGAGGGGCCGTCGGCCTTCATTCTGGCTGATTTGACATGTATAATCGGGGGGGCGGGCACTGCCGGCAGTCAGACTCAAATGACCCATCTGATTGGTGGAGAGCTAACCAGGAAACGGGGAGCGGGATGAGCGTGACTAGAGTCTCTCAAAATCTGATGAAAATCTTTTAAACTGACCTTTGTCGATCTGAAATGAAGACAGATTCAGCAACTGCACGGCCTATTTCTCTCTTCAAATGTTTTCAGAAACACGTTTCGGTGAACTATTTTAGTCCAATATGAGATCGTATTCTGAACGAGCCGCCATGACAGTCTGGCTTTGTATTTCCGGAGAAACCAGACCCACGTGACGTGTTCGTCCAATCAGCTGCCGGTTTTCATTTTTGGGCAACAATACAGATTAGCGCCGCCTGCTGTTATGGAGACGTATTACGTCTCGTCTCTTCGGTGTTCTGAGGAACTTTTTGGACCAACTCGGGGAGACTGATCAGTCCGACTGTCTTTTCTGCTGAGGGTCGGCCATCTGGTCTGTGTGTCTGGGCCTGAAGGGGAGGGGAGGACGCTATGAAATGCGTGTGCCTGAGCAGTGATTGACACGCAGTTAGACACCCCCCCTGGCCCTGATTGGTGCATCTGAACAGAGAGCTGTGGATTTTTGTAAATCTCTCTCCAGGCTGTAGGTGGAGCCAGAGGAGCTGGATTTCTTTTTAAATGACCTGCTTCATGTTGTTCTACTGGAACATAGGGTCAGTTTCAGCAGATATGACAGAAAGTAAGTTTTATAAGTTACCCCAGTTACCTACTGCACCTTTAAGTTTAGGCATCAAAAACGACTAGTTAAGTTTGTGAAAAAGATCGTGGTTTGCATTAAAACACTCCCGGGACATGATCACTAGATCCCGTGAGAACTGTATTTGGATCCAAACTTATGCTTTAAACAAGCTGAACTGAATACATTCACAACTGGCCCGAGAGAAGCCGAGAAGGATCCCTCTCTTATCTACAATATCATCAGTCGCTCCGGCACACTGATTTATAGATTTAATGACTCCTTTGACAAGCCGCAGTGTAAGACATTAATTACCAGGCTGCTCATTTCCTACCACAGATACCGAGTCCTGTGACAGGTTAATATATTCCTAGGAGCAAATAAAGTTAGTCGTTCAAATATTTATAGAGATGGATGTAGAGGATGAGCTCACTGGGGAACGTGTGTGTGTGTGTGGGACACAGTCTTGGGAGAATGATGACCGATGACCTGCCTACTTCGAAGACAACATTTCGTGCCTCAACAGAGTGGGCCAGTTCTCTCCGAAGGACGCTACATGTGCCGTCCAGGCGCTTTCTGTTCTCCACCACAATACTTAAATCTTAACAACACACACATGAGTGAGCTGGCTGGAGCCGCGGTTATCCAAACAGAACCGGCTCCCCCATCCTTCCTGCTCTGCTCAATCATCTAACCCTCAAAATCTTCCCAACGAAACCTCGTATTTAAACAAAGAAAGCCCCCTACATCTGATCTTTAAACCTCATTCGACTCGAACGCAGCAGTGATCTGTTTATAGCGATTAAGCGAAGTGAGGCATCGGCCTAAAACTGGCGAGAGAGACATGCATAAACATGTGACTCACAGTGAGGACAGTGAGAAAGGGATTGAGGGAGGGATAGTTGGCTTCAATTGATACAAGACGAGAACACTGGAGGCGTTTCCAAAGAAGATCAGACTAAAGAGACTGGAATCTCACAAGGATAATCATGATATTAGTAACAGCAACCATGTGTTCAAGTAATTTACCTTCTCCAGAAGTGACACAGCTCGTCATAATAAACAATACGAGGATGAGACTAATCAGAGAAAGAATATCAACAAAAAAATGTCACGCAATCTGATAGCTCGGAGCAGTGATTCTTCCCTGTGAAAGTGTCCAGATGAGGTGGTTGTTTTGGAGAGTTTCGGCTCTCTGGGAACCGAGAGCGGAGGCCGAGGTGCGTAGCTGCAAGCTTTCTCATGCAGGGCTACGGTTACTCAGCCCCCAAGGGTAAAAAAAAAAAAGGGCTGGAAAGAATATACTCCTTGTCTCCTGGTGAGGTTTTACAGTGGAATTCCTCACATAACTTCACAGCCAACAGTAACACAGCCAGAACTCACGACAGCAGGGTGCTGGGGTCCCCTGGTCGCCATGTGCTGGGTCCTGTCACCGTTATACCGCCCAGAGTCACAGAACATGCCGTCATTCACAGCAACTGGAGTCCCACAACTGTTTCATACCTGCTGCTGGAAACCACACATCAGAGAGTGACAGGCCAGCAGTCAGTCTGATGACCAGAGCTGTGTTTGAAACCGTTCCCTCATTCACTCACTCACTATTCCCTCTATAGAGTTTATTAACCCTCTTGTTGTCCTCCCGCCCACTATGCAACTTTTTGTCTTTCTCGGTCCAAATTTTAAAAAACATTCTGCTGCTTTTTCTGACATTTTTGTCACTTTTTCCCAAGTATTTATTTTCCCCTTTTCCCGATGTTTTGGTCACTTTTCTTCTGCGCTTTTTTGACGTTTATGTTGTTTTTCCCCCCTACGTTTTTTAAGCTTTTTCCGTCATTTTTGTCACTTTTTTTCAACGTTCTTTTATCAATTTTTTTTTCAAATGCTATAAAATTGAATAAAACACCCAAATTCAAAGAAAGTAGTGAACTGGTCATCTATTTTACTTGTAAAGAGCGTTGTATGGAACCATCCACGTTATTTTTTGGGACATTTTGGTTGATAGAAACCCACATTTCTGATAGAGAAACTTTTAGAAAATGGGTCAAATTTGGGGCGGCCTCTAGCTCACCCAGTAAGAGCGTTCGCCCCATGTAGGCTGAGTCCTGCAGCGGTGCGGGTTCGAATCTGACCTGCAGCCCTTTGCTGCGTGTCATCCCCCATCTCTCTCCCCCTTTCATGTCTATCCACTGTCAAAAAAAATCTAAAAAAAAAAATTTGTCAAATTTGACCCAAGGCAAGTTCTGAGACCAAAACATCTGTAGTGTGAAATAATATTCATCTTTTCACATATGTTACATTTGTTTAGATTTACAAAAGTGCAAACAGATCACGTTCAGATCTCCTAAATATAAGCCATGGCATGTAGAGTTCAAACAGCCGCATTTGACGTAGCAAATTTTCGTCTTGACCTCGGTGCATTCGGTCCTGCTGCACCAGGAACAGGATGAGGAATTTAAACATCACTGTTTTACATAGTGGGGGAGATTTTCAATACAAGTCCTCAGCAAGGAGGGTTAAATAATGAACTATATAGGGAACGACCAAACGAGATTTCGGACACTCACTGAAAATATCGTTGCGTCAGTAGAATCGCCGGTTATTTGTGTGACGGAGGCGGGCGCGCCCAGCATCATGTACACAAACGGAAACAAAAATACTTCTAATACATCCCTGAAACAAACCGAGCACTCAGGAGGATATTAAAGGTTGTATATTATATATGTTGCATGTTATTTCATTTCCACTGTTTAGAAATGAAAGCCTGCTCCATTTTTCCTTTTCAGTTTTCGTGGGGGCAGCTGCTTCTTATTTTCCTCCGGCAAAACACGACTGCATTGCATTGTGGTATATGGGGGTGAAATGTAGGGTACATCCTATGTACACTCAAATTAGTTGTGCATTGTGGGTATTTTATAGTGGACTATATAGGGAATAAAATTAACCACGGATAATTCGAACACCACTACAAAATGGCGAACACACTATATAGTGCATTATTTCCAAGATAGGGAACGGTTTCCAACACAGCCAACGCCCTGCAGGTGTACAGCAGTATGGAGCATCTGTCAGTACGGCAGTACTGGAGCTATTGTTGCTGCAATTTCAAAAATAGTCATGAAACTACTATTTTGTACATTTTTAGTCAGTTTGAAGGTGAAAGAGCTGGTCACATTAGCATTTAAAAGGGTAATTTTGGTATTTTTCAACCTTATTTTCCTGTGCATTGGTATCAAAGTGACAAAAGTGAACAAAAAAACTTTAAAATTGGTCCAGTATTGAGCGAGGATGCCGTAACTGGCAGCCAAAAACGAGGCTGCAATGTAGCCCTGTTTTCAGTTTCTGTCCACTAAAAGTTCTGTTTTTTTGCCGCTGACAGACTCAGATTATTATTCTAAGTGTCTGACAACATTATGGGATGGATCCCTACAGAGATAGACCTTTTAGTTAAAGAGTAAGATCCTTTTAGTTTAACATCAAACAGCCCCGAAATCACCATCACCAAACTCAATTACATTTTATTTATAGTGTCAAACCCACTTTACAGATAGAGTACCACACTCTCTCACAAAGACCCAACAATTTCCCCCAAAATTCACAGACTCCATTGAAATAATTAATACTTTTAGCGTGTATAGAGCCAGCATATATCAACATGTTAATTCCAATAGAACCTCCCAATCTTTGGTTGCAGCAAAACACAGTGTGTGAATGTCGTTAACTGTTGCGAGAGTGAAGGAAGAAGTTCCTGTTGAAGTTCATAAGTCACAGCCCGAATCGTTCAGTTCACTGTTAACCAAAAATGTGAGCACCTTCAATAAACGGCGTACTTTTAGTGCGATCGTGCTCAACACTTGTTATTTTTGCTCATCCAAACGACAATGAGTTAGTCCGTCTCTTAAGACTTTACAATCCCTTACCCTGTCTGCCTGAGTTTTTACTCTTCAGAAACGGTTCACAAATGGTTTCATTTTTAAAATAAAAGGCTCAGTAATTTCCTATAACATCAGGGCGCTGTAGTTTTTATCTTTCTGCAGATGCATGCCTGTTCCTACACCTAAATCACCCACGAGTATGAAGCGAGCGTGCAGCCTGCGGACAAGTTCAATAACTCAGCTTTCACATGGTGACACATGCTGTGTTTTGGTATGTGTATACAGTATGTGTGATCGTGTGAGCATTCACACTTTATGATCGTGTGTGTGTGTGTGTGTGTGTGCGCGCCAGGCTGAGCTGGTTTTAATAGGTTCCAGAGGTTGGCCATATGTCAGCCAATAAAAACACAAGAACCTACAAAACGTTAAGCAATTCACTTCCTGTAGCAATGGGTTTATCAGCGCTGCGAGTGCCAAAGACAAACGATCTGTTCTGCTGGTTATGTACACCAGGTTATTGTATTGCCTTCATACACATTTCTTGCTTCAGCCACAGGAAATGACATAGGACGGGGAGAGTCTATGTAACAAAACACACAAAATGATCCAAAACCCTGTAACCAGAGAGAAGTAAAGTTAAGTTTATTTATATAGAACTTATCACAGACAGAGTCAAAAAAGTGCTTCACATGCCAAATAAATTAATACATGAAAACCCATTGATTCCCATTAAAAAATCACAATAAATCTAAAGTTACAAATGTAACTACGGTTCTATGAATCCTGGATGACCGCCAGAGGCAATGTTGCCTCTGTCAGTAAGGATGAAATAGAACCCAAAAATTCACAAAGGCGGGGAACATAAACATTCATAGTGTCACGGCACAACCACAATCACTCAAAGACGCGGACATAACATTAACACAACTTGGTGGGGAAAATGTCACAACAAATCAGAAACACAATCGTCTTCCACTGACTCTCCCTGAGTCCGAAGGTCAGTCTCACACTGCAACATGTGTCCCTGCAATCTTTGTAACTCTAATCGAACACCTGACTAAAAAGATGCATCTTTAGCTGTTTGTTTTTTTTAAATATAAGCAGAGGCTGCCGCTCTTAAATCCTGAGGCAAAGCATTCCACAATCCGGTGCCATGTTTTGTACGGGGAACAGCCAATAATGCCCAATTTATGGTTCTTTGTTAAATCTATGCCGTAGGTACGAACGTAGTTATGTGTAGATACAGACCTGGTGTGAATGTAGCTTTGCGACGCAGACCACAACAACTGTGAATGGTCTGCTCGGCCTTGTCTTGGTAGCGTCACATTTCCCTCCTACTCATTTCCTGGTCCTCCTTCTCCATAAACAACATGAAATCAAGGAGAGGGTTAACTTTTCCTGCTACAGCTTTCCCGAATGTGGTCAGAACGCACAGGGGAGACACTTCTCCGTCTCCACCACCAGAGTCGGTACTTACTACGAAGCTAATCCCTGTCACTCTCTCACTCGCTCTACCAAGCATTCCCCACCACACACACACACATACCGGCTCTGCTATTATCTGAAAGAAGTACGCTAGACCGACGCACACACAAAAGAGCACAAGTATAAAACCTCACAACGGCGTAGGCCTCTTACGTAGGCTCTGCGTAGATCCTACGTACAACCATAAATCAGAATGATCCAAGGACCTCAAAGACCTGTTGAAAACATAAGGGTGCAGCAGCAAGCAACCACAGAGAGAGAACCCCAACTACAACCCCGTAATTAAAAAAGCATCCTTATCTTTTCCTTATTAGAGTGAGTGGACTGATTACACACACTTCACAGGCTTCAAAGTGATGCTTCGAAGGACATTTTAAATCCATCCAGAGCCTCCCATTAGGCCAGCTTTCCCTCTCTTTCTCCTCTTTTATGACAGACACACATGAAACCAGAGAGGGGCTAACAATACTTTTGGTTTCAGTTAAGTATAGGATCAGTGAAACATATCCAGCCGGGCCTCTGTGATGGTCTGGCTGAGCCAAACAGCTTGCTGGTTTCCCCCTGCCTGGGCCCACACCACACTCACAGAGCACGCTCGTAATGAAGGGTTTCTGCTCAGCTTTTTTTGGAACCACTATGTAACAATGTACACATTATATTTAATTCACAAAATGTGACTCGAATATGAGCAGAGAGACCCGCACGAGGGAAAGATGTCGGACTTTATGGTGTCTGTAATGAATTTGTACCATTTTTTTGCTTGTTTCATTACGCATTACGTCGTCTTGGGAGGTCTTTTTGGTGTTTGGCAAGTCAAAATGTGCTTCACTACACCAAAGGATTTTCATGTAGCAGTACAAATGTTGTTTATCTGTCTACTCTGTAATTGAACAGATGTGTAAAGAGGCTCATAATATCCCCATCATATATAATACATCGCTTTCATTCGGCAAACAACACCAAAGAAACAAATATAATGTAATGCAATTACCAAGAATATTAAAGCAGTCGAATGCAGCTTGCATTATCTGTGTTTTTTTGTATTTTGTGGAGTTCTAAGTAACCCCAAAATAAGTCGTTAAAAGCCCACGGGAACTGATTTCACCATAGTATCAGGAAAATAGAGCCAAAAAATAAGTATCATCATACAGACAAGCCCTGACATGCCTGTCAAACTTTGTGTTCATGCACAGCACATAAAACAGTTTTCAATGATAATGGTGACAGATTCACGTTAATTCATTTTCACGCAAGCCTTCCTCATAGGAAGTTGGCCTCTCGAGTCTGGTCTGTGAAATATACAACTTTATTTTCATGGGAGGTGAAATGCTTATACAATCGTTTCGTGAAGGAATGTGTGTGTGTGTGTGTGTGTGTGTGTGTGTGTGTGTGTGTGTGTGTGTGTGTGTGTGGCGATTGGCCGGTGTTTGCTGAAAGGTACAGCTATTGAACTGAGACAATGGAGTGCTGTAAGAGGGTATTTTTAGCCGCCATGCTAAGTACACTAAAATCACTATTACCTCATTTGCTATGGCAGTGATAGACTCCATTTATAATCCTTCTCTCTGGCTGATATCTGCGACATTTCCTGAATACATATTCGATTGGCTATTGTATTACTATTCTGCCCCTACCTGTTTGCTGCCTGGCTTCCTTTATATACAGCCATGCAGGCTGTAATTCACTGACTAACACCCTGGTGGAAGTCATTTATGACTTTGTCCTGGGAAAAGCTGCATATAAAGCCCAACAAATGTGGTTTTGGTGTTTTAATACAGTGCTTCCCAACCAGGGGTACTTGTACTTTAGCCAGGGGGTACTTGGAATGATTGTGAAGAAGCTCAACTAATTTGAAAAATAAATAAATTATGTTTTAATCAAAAGAATATATCAGCTGTAACATGTGAACACTACATGTTGAAGTTATGTGTATATTAAGAGTGTGTGAAATTAGTTGGCAAGCGAGCACAGAAGTTTAAACAGGTAGTTAGCTAAAATTAATGAATACATTGCAGAATAAAAAGCTAAAAGTTCTGATTAAACAGTAGAAATAGTTAGCTAAAACAGTTCAAATGATTTTCTAAAAGTAATAGATATATGGTTGAAATAGTAAGATAAAAAAGTACTGGATTAAACAGTTGAAATAGTTAGCTAAAAGTAATGAATTAAACAGTTGAAATAGTTAGCTAAATGTAATGGATTAAACAGTTGAAATAGTTAGCTAAAAGTAATGGATTAAACAGTTGAAATAGTTAGCTAAATGAAATGGATTAAACAGTTGAAATAGTTAGCTAAAAACTGGATAAACAGTTGAAATAGTTAGCTAAAAGTAACGGATAAACAGTTGAAATTGTTAACTAAAAGTAACGGATAAACAATTGAAATAGTTAGCTAAAAACTGGATAAACAGTTGAAATAGTTAGCTAAAAGTAACGGATAAACAATTGAAATAGTTAGCTAAAAGTAACGGATAAACAGTTGAAATAGTTAGCTAAAAACTGGATAAACAGTTGAAATAGTTAGCTAAAAGTAACGGATAAACAATTGAAATAGTTAGCTAAAAACTGGATAAACGGTTGAAACTACAGTAGTAGGCTACGATTGCTGACCAAACCAACCTAAATATTGTCAGTCCAACAATCATGAAATACATTACATTTGGAACATACATTGGGAATTGGTGAAGGGTTAGGCTACGTGAGTTCATCTGACAGGGCAGTGGGCGTACCTCAGACCAAACAGGTTGTGAACCACAGTTCTTTTAAACAACACAAGACGTACAGGGCATCTTCAGCATCGTACATCCCATGTTTGATCATTTCTAACTTGTATTACGAGGTACGTGAAACCCAGATAAAGACTAAGGATCAGTCCCAGAAAGAGATGAGCAACTTCCCCAACATCATCATCACACAAAAGAAGCTGTTAATGATTTTATTCCCCCTTTGATGAATGTGGAAGTGAGGGGAGTTCTTCCGAGAATCTGAGACCCTACCGAAAGAGCTGGTGGGTTGTTGGCATGTTGGTAATTGCAGAAGTTTGAATAAATCTCACAGAGGCCGGTTACTAATTCTCATGACTCACCCCCGTTACACATCCCGCCCACGCCCACCCTCCTCTCCCCCTTTCCCTTCCCCGAAGTGGGAATGCTCTTTTGCTCTTTCTTCCATTCTGTCCTCCAAGATGAACTCATCCCCAAACCACTTCTGTATGAACAAAACAAGCTTTCATAAAACTGCCCATTCACATCTCACCCCCCTAACAGCTAATGTGGAAAAATTATTAAAGCTGGCCTGTCAGTGACCACTGCATGGCAGCCAACGAATTGTAAATGACAGTCTGTGTGGAGGATTTTGTCACTAAGGAAACATCTCCATGTCAACTCTTTCAGGAACAAGGAAAAGACTGACCATGATGCATTTTTGACATGCAGTTTGGTTTGGTAACCGACATAGATGACATCATGATGATGTTATCCTTTAAAACATGAAAATCACCACAACTGGAGTTTTAACTCTCACAGAGGAAGCCTATTAGGAAAGAATGCCTCTTTATCGAGGTTGACCTGGTGCCTTTTTCTGGGGTTTACCAGCGCATGTAGGACGGGGAGAGGGTAAGGGGTGAAAGGTGAAATGTTAAAACGTAGGAATGTGGATACAGTGAGAACAAAACGTCTAAAAAACTGAACCAAACACGGAGCTAAACAAAGCCTCCATGGTTTGTAGAAGAAAAGAGGTCCGTAGCTGTCATCACTGATGCACTGTGATTTGCTAAATATTGCGTTGAAGTTTGTTTTCTGAGCTTATTTATTCAAATATATGCATGACAAAACACGGAAGCATGAATATACCTTGAATTTAAAGGTCCAGTGTGTAGGAATTTCTCCCATCTAGCGTTGAGATCATATATCAATCAACTCTCTTGCGCCACGCAGTTCAAAGTACGTATTACAGCTACGGTAACCTTCACACTTCAAAAAGACGGTCTCTTGCTCTTTTCAATCTCCTTTTTCTTTTTCTGGGCGAAGAAGAAGAAGACTCCTGTTCCTGAAATTTGGATTTTGAATACGTGTGGTCCTCCATGTTTCCTTCTTCAAACTTGCCGGGGCCGGGAAGCTACGATACCCGTTAGCAGCATTAGCAGCAGCTGTGAGTTTATCATGTGACAGAGAAAATGTGAAAGGTGGAGCAGTATGTCCTGTATGTCCCTTACCGGCTAACGTATTTCAAGATGGAGCATGAATATGGAGCGTCTACTCCAGTTCATGCGTATGCAAATGTAAAATTGCAAGCCAAAAGGAATACTTGGAATTGATAGTGGTGGTAAATATTCATGAGTTTGTGAGCGGGCAACACAGATTTTGATAATGAACAACTAAACACGTTACACACTGGACCTTAAAAGTAACAGTTTGACATTTAAAAAAAATAAATGCTTATTTGCTTCCTGGCGGGGAGTTCGATGAGAAGATTAATACCATTCCAATGTCTGTGTGCTATGAAGCTGCAGCCAGGATATAATTAGCTTATCTTAGCTTAGCATAAAGACTGGAAACAGGAGGAAACAGCTAGCCCGAAATAAAGATGTTTATTATGTTTCTTGTCAAAATAAGAAGGTCAATACCACTCTTATGTCTGTACTGTAAATAAGAAGCAACAAACGGTCGGTTAGCTTAGCTTAGCATTTCGTCGACATCGTGTACTCACCTTGTCGTTGACAGCGTAGACTGGGAGACAGACAAAGTCACTCTGCCTGTCCAAGAAATAATATACAATTTGTCGTTTTTACACCAGGTTTTTGTACGGATTAAACAAACATCACAGCACAACCACAACCCTGTGGAAAACACAATTATTATGGCTTCGTGTCTATGAAACTCAACAGCGTTTGGCTTTTATTTGTGTATTTGAAGTTTCAGGAGCTACATGCTAATCCGCCAGGATGTAGGTAAAGGATAAGGAAAAGGCTTACCGTTGTCATCGACTCCAGGCACCGCTTCCTCCTCCGTTGTTCGGGCCAGCCCGCTCCTCGTTGCGTTGTCAAACAGCATCGACACTCTACATTTGTAAACATTCAAAGACACGGATATGACATTAATACAACTTGGTGGGAAAGTATTGAGACAAATCAGAAATGTATCCTCCTTCACTGACTCGCTGTCTGGATCTGTCAGTCAGTCTCACCGAAAAACAGCCTTAGCCCCGCTCCCTCTGCTTCACGTCCTCTTTGTCAGCTCCATGACGCAAGGCAAGCCACTCCCACCCCAGCCTGGTGGCCAACAGAAACCAACAGGTGGCTGTTGCCATGATACAAACGAGATGTAATGTGTTAATTAGTGAGTTTTAGAGGCGCTGGTAGGTGGATTTTGTTACCATTGGACAGAGCCAGGCTAGCTGTTTCCTGACTTTATGCTAAAGCTAAGCTGCTGCTGGCTGTAGCTTCAGTAGTATCAATTTTCTCATCTAACTCTCGGCAAGAAAGCAGATGAGCAAATTTCCCAAAAAATATCAAACTACAGTATTCCTTTAACGGCCAGATGGTATTGATCTAGTCCTTTAAAGAAAAGAAAAGCTCCTGAGGGCCTCACGAAGAGTCACCACAAACAAAAATAAAACACAGAACAATGTGTTATGCCAGTGAATCTGACTAAAGCAATTAACTTAAAACTGGAACGGAAGAACCAGTGGCTTCATGACTAATGAGATAGAGCACTTAGTGCCAACAACGCTAACTGAGCTATCTTCCTTTCATAACAAACGATGATTTCCTCTTTTTGCAGGCCAAGAGAGCTTGGTGGTCAACCTAAAACACGGCTCTGTAAAACTAGCAGGGATTCATTTTCAGTGACGCCATTGCGGATTCTAATAAACACAGCTGTAAGTTAAGCTGAGACAAAGTCATGAATACGCAGAAAATGACTAAACAATCATTTATCTGCAAGCTAAGGCCGGAGTCGGAGCTCAGACAAAGAAACTGCCCCAGCTTGAGAGTGAGAACTGGCGAGAGGTTTACATGGGAAATGAGGATGTTTATGTTTGCATATAGACACAACTTACATCCACATATACTCGGTTTAAGCCTAATCAAAATGGCTACAAATAGCAGCCTCTTCCTGTGTTTATTTGTACCAAAAGAAAAACTCCACTGACTTTAGAAACTTCGACCAACAAAGCCGTTCCCGTCCGCCTCCTGATTCTTATAAAAAAATATCTACTCAGGAGCAGATTTAAAATAAATCAATAATTAAAAAAACATCTTTGTTTAAATCCGGATAATAAATGAGTGCATACTAGTGTGCAAAAGCTCTCTGTAAAGGCTGTCTGGCTTTGACACAAACAAAAATCTTCAAGTGTGTTTTTCTTGTAGAAACACGAGGCCTGGATCAGAGACTTTTAGGCGGTCAGCTCCGGTGAAAGAATTTCTCCCCGTTCCACAGAACCACTACATAAAGCAAACTGTATGTAAATGTCTTGTTGTTTTAAAAAAAATAAAAATAAAAATAAAGATTTACATGCGTTTGCATGATATAGAAAAAAACTATTAAATGAGGAGCAAAAGAAATGGCGGAGCAAACAGTGCTGTGCCCGTGCTTGGGTTGGAAGTTTCAATGTGATCGGAATTTGAATGCTTTGATTGTGATTGTTGGATAAGAAAAGAAAGGGACAACAAACATGCATACAGAGCAGCTGGAGACCGGAGACTACAGGGGGAGAGTCCGGTACAGAAAGCGCAACCCAGTCTCACGGCACTTCATGAAATAGTAACGTAATTTAATCTATTGATTCGTGCACACGGACAAGTTTTCCCCATTTTTTTCTGTGACGCTCAGCACGTTTTTTTTTTTTAAATTAATGTATTTCAATTGGAAGCATTTTTTCGTGTCCACACCACTTTTTTTTTCTTTTAGTTGGGCTGCAGCAGAGAAGGAACACGCCGACTTATTGGGACTTTGTCTTATTCCCCGTATCCCCCAGAGTTAGATAAGTCCATACATACCCTTCTCATCTCCGTGCGTGTTGTAACTCTGTCTGACGCCCCCACCACTAGCATAGCTTAGCACAGATCCTGGAGGTAACCGGCTCTCCAGGAGTGTGCGTAAAAAGTATAATCTCTGCTGTAAATGAGAACACACGCTTTCAACACTTCCAGCTAAAAGTGTTGAACTCCAAAGTACATATAGGAGCAGATCTACTGTATTTGATTGGTTCGTCATTCATGACCACTGATACCTACGTCAGACCCATGTCACGACCATTTCCTCAGTTTTTGAAATGGTTGAATGAGATGGTCGGCATTTCACCTCTGCACAATGCTTTCTACTTCAGGCAAAATAGGCAAAAGGACTTGTCTTTGTGAATTAGGCTGAGAATAGCCTGGCTCCGCCCTCATACGTACTTCCACTCAATTTTCATTTTCCTTCAGTACTACGTCTGGGTTTGCGGTATATTCGCGGGTTTTCTCCGGCCAATCTTTACCAGTCCAATCAGAGAACAGAGGGAGTGGCTGAGAACGATGACGTCGAGGTCGTGCGCTAGTTTGAGTTGTAGTTCCGTAATTGCGGCGGAGAAAGATGCGAGCGAAGCCATTCGGTCCGTTGTGGCAACGCTGCCGAATATCCAGAAGTTAAAGCCTGACCAAGAACAATCTTTGCTGAGTTGTGTTGGTGGCCATGATGTTTTGGCCCTCCTCCCCACGGGGTTCGGGAACAGTTTGATTTTCCAGCTCGCTCCGTTAGTGGTGAAGGAGTTGGCTAAGGCTAATGCTAGCGATGCTAAGCCGACGTCACGACCAAACGTTAGCGATTGGTTATGGCAGATCCAGAGTGGCTCTGGGCAGATCCAACAGTTTTAAACTTCAACAGAGTACCCGCCTTCAAGGAAGTTAACACTTGTCAACGGAGAGTGGCCAGACTCTCTGGACCAATGAAATGGACCAGAGTCTGGTAGGACCAGGCTAGTGGGCCAGAGTCTGGTAGGACCAGGCTAGTGGGCCAGAGTCTGGTAGGACCAGGCTAGTGAACCAGAGTCTGGTAGGACCAGGCTAATGTACTAGAGTCTGGTAGGACCAGGCTAATGAACCAGAGTCTGGTAGGACCAGGCTAGTGAACCAGAGTCTGGTAGGACCAGGCTAGTGAACCAGAGTCTGGTAGGACCAGGCTAGTGAACCAGAGTCTGGTAGGACCAGGCTAATGTACTAGAGTCTGGTAGGACCAGGCTAATGAACCAGAGTCTGGTAGGACCAGGCTAGTGAACCAGAGTCTGGTAGGACCAGGCTAGTGAACCAGAGTCTGGTAGGACCAGGCTAGTGAACCAGAGTCTGGTAGGACCAGGCTAATGTACTAGAGTCTGGTAGGACCAGGCTAATGAACCAGAGTCTGGTAGGACCAGGCTAGTGAACCAGAGTCTGGTAGGACCAGGCTAGTGAACCAGAGTCTGGTAGGACCAGGCTAATGAACCAGAGTCTGGTAGGACCAGGCTAATGGTAGGACCAGGCTAATGAACCAGAGTCTGGTAGGACCAGGCTAATATACCGGAGTCTGGTAGGACCAGGCTAGTGTACCGGAGTCTGGTAGGACCAGGCTAGTGTACCAGAGTCTGGTAGGACCAGGCTAGTGTACCAGAGTCTGGTAGGACCAGGCTAATGGACCAGAGTCTGGTAGGACCAGGCTAGTGGGCCAGAGTCTGGTAGGACCAGGCTAGTGAACCAGAGTCTGGTAGGACCAGGCTAATGTACCAGAGTCTGGTAGGACCAGGCTAATGAACCAGAGTCTGGTAGGACCAGGCTAATGAACCAGAGTCTGGTAGGACCAGGCTAGTGTACCAGAGTCTGGTAGGACCAGGCTAGTGTACCAGAGTCTGGTAGGACCAGGCTAATGGACCAGAGTCTGGTAGGACCAGGCTAAGCTGAGGATAGCAGTGTGCTAAAAAATGCCAGAACACATGGTGTAAATGCACACACTGTTAAGGCAAAACTCCGGAGCAGCACAACTCATTTCACATACTGTATGTGAAGAAGGTTTGGGAGACTTTAATGATTTACACAGAAACATTTAATGAACACTCAATTGAGGAGACAATTAAGCTTAGGTACAGTTTAAAGACGGCGTGTTATTGTGCAGTGCCGTCCAAAATCTCTGAAGTTCCTGTCTTCCTGAAGGTGTATTTAAACTCACCCTGGACGCGTTACATTTAGCTGAACCTTCAAGGTAAACATATTGCAGGCCCCTAAAACACAGATGCGAAAGCCTAGTTTAGCCAATCTCTCTCTGGGAAGTATCCAAAAGTGTGGCAGGCCCACCGACCTCCAAAAGGAGACAAAACATTCCCTTATCATACAGCTGCCTAGATTCCCTGAATCTGTAGAGATGAACATAATTATACATGAACCGGTTATTAGAGATTGGCCAAATATTCTCGTCCCCTGACCTGTGACCTATGACTAACCTCATGTTGTCTAAACTTTCCCTTTAGTCTCATCATACCACAACATGGCGTTTCTGTAAATTCCACCACACACAGCAATGGAAAAGAAACATATCCAACATTAACGTATGTTCTTCCCATTTCCCCTTATTAGGAGCTCAGAGTGAGGTGGCTGCTCGGCACAGCTGCACATGAAACAGTGTGGCAGCAGAGCAACAAAAGGCGAGCTATTTCTAGGATTCCCATAAATCTCTGGCAGCCACAACAGTACTGAACACTACATTAGAGTCCCTGTGTTTTCCTCTTTTTCTAAAGGGGCTCTGGTGCAGCATTTTTCCTAATCCCTGTCGATCCCCCTCTCTCACACCAATACCCTTTTCCCACCTAAGTTTGCGCGTATTTGCAGGTTCTTTAAACATGAGTATGCCCGTTTGTTTTTTTCTCTCTCGTGTAACGCTCAACGTCACGAAAGCGCCAGAAAACAGGCGTTAACTTTTCCTGCTACAGCGCACAAAACTGCAAACTCTGCTGCACATTCCCTGGATATCTTAGCTTGCATCAGGCCAGAGAAAATGTTGCAGTGGTGGCAACTTTTATTTTGGTGCGAGAAGATATTTTCTGCAGGGGGTGCTGGGGTGAGAGGTCCACGGTCCACGTAGAGTCTAAAGATACTATGTTACACAGGCTCTGTATTCTGCAGACCACTCTACCTCTGTCTCCTTTTAAAAACTCACTCGCCCCTCCCCTCCATGAAGTACAGCTGAGCTGACGGTGCATACAAACTATACCCCAACATATTACTGCTTGTTGGGCTATTGAAAAAAATCCAAAACTCTCTGTTGAGACATTGCTAAGTAGCGCTGAGAGATATAGTAGAAACTCATTCATCGTTGTGTGTGGCTATGAGTGTGTGTGGATGCTATGCGTAGGCTGAATCGCAGTCGCTTCAAGACAAATCTGATTGGCCAATACACACTGAATATAAATTAAATCATTTTAAAATTACTAAATGCAGAGACGAACGCAAGTTGTCGAGATGACACAAGTTACCGACGGAGGCGGCACGTCACAGTACCACGACGGAAAAGGGGAGAACGTTAGCGTATCTACCTGAATGCTGATTGTAACCTTTCCCACTGCAGACAAAAGCGAGATGTTAGAGGGTGTTTGAGAGTATGTACAGTATGTACTGTATGTATGTGTTATTTGTTTCTGTATTTATTGTTTATGTGCTACTTACCTGGCAATAAATATATTTCTGATATGGGTTTTTTTTTGGCCAGTTGGAGAGGGGTATAAGACAAAGACAAAAGTCATGATTGTCACGGTCAAGACATCAAACTCAACACTTTCCAAGTGAGAAATGACCACACGCCTATGTGACTGCTAATTTACGGTCAACACCTCATCCCAAATGTTTCTTCTCCAAGCCTTCCCCAGTGTAAACTCTACAGAGCAGCCAGCGTATCTGTTGTATCTGACTCAAAGCACACGCTGACTCTATATTCAAAAGTCCCAAAAACAAAAGCATTACCAACTGATTACAAAGGTGTGACTTCTTTCTATTGTCCTTGTGAAATAACATTACACAGAGAGGCCGTATGTAATGTTCTCGACTGTTAGCGAGAGGTGAGAATCTCATTTTGAGGTGTGATTTTGCATCATATGGGCCTACTGTAACACCTCAGAGCAGAGAAATGCAACAGGTACCAAAGAGGTGTTTTCAGTGTGTGAATTGCCCCCAGACAGGCCTTTTATTATTGTATGTAAAACATTTTGTTTTCTCTAAAGTAGCAACATGGGAAGAAGGGGTACATGATCTGTGACTCCCTGTCCCAAAAAGAAAGGAAACGTTAGGATTATTTACTCAAAAAGCTCATCAGTCAAACAGTGACAAACAGCAGCCAGACAGCTCGATGGTGTTTTAAGCCCCCAAGGTCTCCTTCAAGGCTGCGCTGCGACTGTTGACTTCAAGGCACCTAACCCCAACCATAACCATAACCATAACAATAACCATAACTATTGCCTAATCCTAGTGCCTTCCAGGCAGCGCTGCCTGGAAGGAGACGTTGGGGGCTTAAAACACTGATAAACAGCCAGACAAGTCAAGGAGACAACACAAGCTGCAGTAACGGTAAAGCAGGCTGTCACGACAAAAGCAGGACTGACTTGACTTCCTTTCTGCAAGCGCATTAACGTCACAGGAAAATTCACCCAGAGCCAGGAGTGTCGGACAGAACATACTGACTACTGAACCCCCCCTCTCTCTACCCCCCCAGGCTGTGAGAGGACTGGGTGGGTCCCGACTGGCCGCTCTGTTTGAAAAAGTTGAGTTGTGGCCTGAGGGAAAGAAGCAGTGACGGAGCAGATCCCCACTGTGGGAAGAAAAGAAAAGACAGAGCAGAGAGTTCCTGCTGTCATGTCTTTGTGTGTTAACTAATCAGAGGCAGCACGCTGAGAGCTTGTCACAGTGTCACTGCAGGGGGTTAACTGCCACTCGGCTAACAGGGCTCGCAAAAAAAAGAAGAGAGAGAGAGAGAGAAGCAGTTCAGCCCTGGTTATCACTTGGGTGGGCCTCAGGCAACAAGATGAGTCAGGGAGCAAAGCTCGACCATGCACCAGGCCGACACTTAAAGGGGACGATCCCAGACAGGCAGGTGTGGCGAGAGAAGCTGTTGGAGCTAAAATAAGAACAATTCTGTTCAAGAAAATAACTATTTCAAAACAAAAGTGAAGACCACCAGGGAAGAACAGTCTCTTAAAGGGTCATTTGGACCCTATTTTCGCATGCATTGGTGTCTAAAGGCCTTTTTACAGTCGCCGCAGCCGCCCTGTCGCTCGCCAATGTGACGTCAAAATGACGTAGATCTCGCTGGCGCGCCAGGATTTTGAGTGTGCGACACCGCTCTATTTTTTTCAGCGGCGCACGACAAAGCGGAAACCGGAAGCATGGATGAGTTTGAGGGCGACCGGATGCCAGGACTCTCAGAGTGACTGCAAGTCTCTCTTTTAACTTACTGGGTTAAGATGAGATCTTTTATGGTGAATGAAAGGCTTGATCCCACCAAGTAGGTTATCCAATCAAATCGAAGCATTGACGTCAATGCTGCTGCCAGTTCTGCCGTTGTTTACCTTTTTCTTGTTCTTTTAGTCTGTAGAAATAGCAACGTCTGTAGCCTTTCCTCATTAGCGCCACCTCTGATCAGGAGAAGACTGCAACTAGTGTCGCAATCACCACGCGGGAGTATAAACAGTTACGGCGCTCCCATGACGTCACATTTGCTCACGACAGGTTGGCTACGGCGAGTTTACCGGACGCATTAGTGATTGATGGGGACAAAAATCTTTGAAATTGGTCCAGTATTGAGCAACAACGCTGTAACCGGCAGTAAATTTACTGATTATTTAAATGGAGTCTGGTGGAGTTTGGTGATGGTGATTTCGGGGCTGTTTGATGTTAAACTAAAAGGATCTTACTCTTTAACTAAAAGGTCTATCTCTGTAGGGATCCTTTCCATAATGTTGTCAGACACTTAGAATAATAATCTGAGTCTGTCGGTGGCAAAAACAGAACTTTTAATGGATGGAAATTGAAAGTGCGCAATTGCCCAATAATTGATATTGTAGCTTGTTTCTTGCTCAATACTGGACCAATTTCAAAGATTGTTGTTCCCATCAGTTACATGAAAAATTGGCTCCAGGTTGAAAAAAAAACAAGTTGCCCTTTGATAAAATGACATGTCTACATTTCCTACTGTGAACAAATCTTAGGTGGATATGAGTAAGTAGTTAATTATGTGCATGTGTGTTGCACGTCACTCTATCGTAACAGCTTCCCCTCTGTGTCAATTCCTACCAGTGACTTCATCTGTGTTTTTTCTCAAGGATATCCCACTCCTTTCGAGGCACAATGAGGCAGCTTCCTGTTTAGAGAAAGGCCCAAGTCCAGCCCTGACCTTACGTAATTTACCCCCCTCGTTCTGCCAGTATCCCAGCAATGTCACATCAGTGGAAATGTGCATACATTTGGTTGGAAACATGGCATAAAACTCCCAATGTCACATTCAGATCACCCATCAAAACACACCTCTTCAGATTAGCCCTCCACCTACAATAGTGTCACATATTATCCTCCATTAGTTACCGGTTTTATCGCTTCAGTTGCTTTTAATATGCTTGTTTTATGTGTTGGTTTTTATTGCAGCTTCTGTTTTTAATGTGCGAAACGTGCTGGTTTTACTGTAGAGTGTCTTTGAGTTCCATGTAAAGCGCTATATCAATAAAATGTATTATTTTTATTTAAGAAAAGCAGCAAATCCTTACATTTGAAAGAAGCTAGAGCCGGAATGTTTGGCAGTTTTGCTTGACAAATGACTGAAATTATTAACAAAATTGTTAATAAACAAAAACGTGTTGACTAAAAGGGAGTTTTTCCTCGCCACTGTTGTACTAAATGCTCGCTCTTGGGGGAATTACTGGAATTGTTGGGTCTCCGTAAATTATAGAGCGTGGTCTAGACCTACTCTATCTGTAAAGTGTCTCGAGATAACTCTTATGATTTGATACTATAAATAAAATTGAATTGAATTGAATTAACTTATCAATTAATCTTTTTTTTTTTTTGGTAAATGTTCATGAAAAGTAGGTATTTAAAGCTGGTGGGTAAGGAAATAAAGGATTTGGTGATAAGACTTCTGCTGTGACGGGGATCTCCCTGTCCAGCTGTGTTTGCTAATGAGATATAAAGGGTGACTAAAAAGATTAGGAATCTTAATTTGTTTAGCACTTTTCACGACACAAATACAAAGCAGTTCAGGAGGAAGCCAGATAGTAACTGCAATCCTGAGCTCTAAGAAGTGAAAGCAAGTGTGTTCTGACTTCACTTCTGAGTACGTACAGTATGTGCAGAACTTTGTGACAACTATTATAGAAACTAATAGTGGTTTAGTACAAGGGCGTAGGTTTAGTTTCAACTTTGGGTTGGGGGGAGGGGTTGGGGTTGGACACACACACACACAAGTGCGTTTCACTATCTTTGTAAGTACCCGTCATTGACATAATGCATTCCCTAGCCCCTTACCCTAACCTTAACCATCACAACTAAATGCCTAACCTTAACCCTTACCCTCACCCTAACCATAACCTAATTCTAACCCTAATCCTAAAACCAAGTCTTAACCCTCAAACAGCCCTTTAAACTTGTAGGGTCCAGCATTTTGGCCCCACAAAGCTGTCAGGACCCCACAAGTATACTGGACTCCCGGTTTTTGGACCCCACAAATACCCCCCACACACACACACACACACACACACACATTAATCGGGGTGTCTGGGGATCCTCCCCCAAATCCTTTTGAGCGTCTTCATTTCATTTTCTGTGTCTGAAATTGTTGGAAAACATATATTTACTGGTAAGAAGTAGGGCTGGAACCGTTGGATCCGAATATCCAAATATGCGGATATTTGTTGGTTGGGTAGGTGTTTTGATTTTCAATTTGGGGATTTGAATATTGTTGTTTTTTGAAACGCATTACTAAGAAGCAACTCTAAGAAGGATATATACATGGTTTGAGCCCCCTGACGATGATTTTTACCTCTCTAGGCGAGTGGGTTGTCTTTCATATTTTTTTTTTAGGAGGACAAATCTACCTCCTCTATATATTAGGGGACACATCCCCTTTTAATCTGCACCTATGGTCCAGTATAAAAAGTGACATCTTAAAGCCTCCAATGCACATGAGAATGAACTTTCCAATGATGTAGGAGACATCTTGAGTCCAGCTGTTAAACTGAAAAATATTGAAAGATTTTGGATTTCTCAATGATGGCGAAAGAGCAGATATCAATATACAGATGTTTGACAAGGTAATTGACCTTTTTTTTGCACAAATTATCATTAAAAGCAGTTCTTTATATCTTAAAACATGTCTGGAGGAGAAAAGGATCTATAAATGACCCATCTGCCAAAAAAAAGTGATTTTTTTTTTTTAAATGTACGGTATGTGAGCTAAAAGATAATTACAGATGACGGCTATTTGAGCAAGTTATTTTCTGAAATCTGGGGTTTCTGGCCTGCAAAACACATCCAGCTGCACCTGCCTCACAAATTACTATTTTTCCACTTGACAGATTAACTTGTGGTTGTTGTTTTTTTAAGTTTAGAGTTTGCTTCTTCTAAATGCCGGGATGTTTCTCTTGTATGAACTGTGGGAAAAAGAGAGAGAGAGAGAGAGAAAGAGAGAGAGAGAGACGGAAAGAGTTTTCCAGAAAAATCTGACAAACCTGAAGAGCGACTTTAAACTGTTAGGAACCATAATTACACTTCTAAAGAATATTGAATACAAGCAATACCAGGTGAGCTACATTTGGCACGTACAAATACGTTGTTACAACAACAAAAAAACTATTATTATTTCCTTTACATACATAAAGAAATTTGCACCATAAATTGAGTGCAGAGAAATCCACCACAATGCAGAAAATGAAGTGTTTTGACGTTTAAAATGTCAATTTTAGTGGAGATCTCACACCCCCCCACCCCCCCTAAATGTTGAACCCAAAGTTACACCCTTGACTTTATAAACTGTCTATGACTTTTACGCAAGTACTTTAGACAAGACTGGCTGTACCTGAGGGCAAACTGTATTACAAGGTGACACGCAATCTCACTTTCTTCCTTGTTACAATGACAAACAGGAACACGTAATCTATCATCACGCTCTAATCTCTCCTAGGGCAAACCAGAGAGAGAGAAAGAAGACTCAAGGGATCACGGGAGGGAGGGAGGGAAAGCGTCGAAGGGCAAAAACATTATAGGCCAACCCACTGTGACTGTACCATTGAGCGCATGTTGAGTCCTGCCCTGCTCCTTTCCCACAGCACACTCGCATGTCGCTGCGGTGCACTCATCCACTGAGTCTGTCTGTTGATCGCTGTGGGATCACTTCTCCTGCGACTGAAGTCTCACTGGATATTTACACGTTTTTACAGGTGCGTGGAAAAGTCTTTTAAAAGTTACCTTCTTCTTTTTTTTTTACCTAATTGGTCCGATTAGATGCGTATAGAGGGGGCGTGAAACTCGCCTGTGCTGTCCGGTAACGGACGTTTGGCTGACCTGTCTGCACTTTTTTGTTTAATTACGTAATTTGAAATGTGTTTTTCTCAATATGTATTATATTTTCTTGTGTGTCTTTTTATGCCACTGTAAAGCACTTGTATCGGCGACAAGCGTTTCAGAAATACATTTTTATACATTTATAGTGACTTTGCTGTAATCAAGTGGTCATTTTGAACAGTTGTATCTTTAATAAGGACAGTTTGGACGTTATATTGCAGCCTATAAAAACCCAGTATGATTGCAAATGAAAAGTGGACATATATGTGAAGACATTTGTAATTAATAAGCTCAGTATAATTGTCTGTACGAGTTAAATTTGCCGTTTTGGATACTTTAATGTATGCGTATTTACGCAAATGCATGCGTAAATACGCATGATCCATGAAAATATATATATATAAGACGCAAAAAAGTGGGTTTATTTTAGTTGTCAGGAAAACAGTGCCACTAAGGATTAAGACAAATGTTCAATTACAACTTTAGACTTTGAAATGTTCCTTTTTTTTTACTCCCGTTGTCTGCAAGTGGTCGTTTTCCGTAACGTCACTGAAAGCTTTCCCCCTCATTAATCATGCAGATATGATCCCTATTAGATGTAATTACCTGTGTGTATTCTGGACATTGGACATGGTTTCTAAATTAATTACACACAATTACAATAACAATCTATTTCCTATCGTTAATTCTCATTTTTCATCATCAATACTAACTTTCTTCTCCTTTTTTTTTTTTAAATGCAGGCTGGCTCTCGTCGCCGCCTAGTGCGCAGCCCGGGCATTGACAAAATGTGATTTATTTTGGAGGAAAATTCAACCACAGGAAATCCTATTTCATAGCATCAAAAGGAACACTTTAAACTGACTGCTTCTGTCTTTTCAATACCAAGAAAGAATGCACAACCAGAGGATTATATGACGCCTTCTCTGTGGATCTAAAACTTAAAAACCAAAAGAAAGAAGAAAAGAAAGAAGAATCTACCTGTGGAAGTACATAAAAAAATGGCCACAGAGTCTTCCCATGCTCACTATACTGCTGTAGCTCCATCCGCAATCCCCATGTCGCCCTCCACAGGAATGCTACGGATGTTTCAGGAGTACCAGAGCAATGCGGTCATCATCGACCACTACAACTTCACGGGCAAACTGCCGAAGAACAAGTACAAAGAAGGACTCACCCCGGAGTCCATAGCCTTCCTGCTCGTCTGCCTGCTCATCGTCGTAGAAAACGCTGTGGTGCTTCTGGCTATCTGGAAGAACAAGAAATTCCACGTGCCCATGTACTACCTACTGGGCAACTTGACTCTATCGGACCTGCTGGCAGGTTTCACCTACATGGTGAACATCATGACGTCCGGTGCCAAGACGTTAAAGCTGACGCCGGTGCTGTGGTTCCTGCGGGAGGGCGGCGTGTTCATCATGCTGGCTGCCTCCGTCATCAGTCTGCTGGCCATTGCCATAGAGCGCCACGTTACCATGGTGAGGATGAAGCCGTACCAGGGGGACAAACAGGGCCGGATGTTCGCTCTGATCGGAGCCAGCTGGGTGCTGTCCGTGTTCCTCGGCGTCCTGCCCGTCCTCGGCTGGAACTGCATGGGCCGCCTGGACCAGTGCTCCACGGTGCTCCCGCTCTACGCCAAGAGCTACATCCTCTTCTGCATCACCGTCTTCAGCGCCATCCTCATGTCCATCGTGGTGCTCTACGTGCGCATCTTCCGCATCGTCAAGTCCAACACGCACCGCCTGGCGTCGGCCCCGCAGCGCAAGGGCCTCTACCGCAAGTCCCAGAAGTACATGGCCCTGCTGAAGACGGTCACCATTGTCCTGGGCGTCTTCATCATATGTTGGCTGCCGCTCTTCATCCTCCTGCTGCTGGACTTCTTCAGCCCGGCCAAAAGCTGCGGGGTTCTCTTTAAAGCGGACTATTTCCTGGGCATCGCTATGCTCAACTCCCTCCTCAACCCCATCATCTACACGCTGACCAGCAAGGACATGAGGAAGGCCATCATCAGGCTGCTCTGCCGACACTGCCTCATGACGAAAGATGGACAAGTGAAGAAGATCGGGATGCCCTTCCTGGACTGCAGCACCAGTAGAGTTGATGCAGCCTCGCACAAACTGGAGGGAGTGGAGACGACGGTGTCCTCTGGGAACTTTACACCCTCCACGATCAAAGCCGTTTACCCCAGGATGTCTAAAACATGACACAGTGGCTCACTGAATAACACAGAGCGAGCGTTGGGACTAAGACTCGGCTGCTTCTCTCCAATCCGAGCTGTGCTCCGGGCGATGTACGAGCGGAGCAGAAGTTTTGTGTTGCACTCTGCCAGGGTTCGGTATTAAACCCTCATGAACAGAATAAGCTCCATGTATGTGACTGAAGCAGGGCTGTCCTCGTCTAAAGAAATTCTTAGTGGACTAACACAGGATTTTGTCGACTAATCGATTAGTTGGTTTAATCGACAGATCAGAGAATCGTGCAAAAGCACCTCTTTAAATCTTGTGTTGTACCAGAGACGTGCTCGCAAGTTTCTTGGAAATAGAACATTCAGGAGGAAAAAAAGCATTAAAAATAAATGACTAATCGACTGAAGAAATCTTAGTCGACTAATCAACTAAAAGGGGGCAGCCCTAGAGAAGACAGAAGTCCACATTGAGAGACAGACATTAACTTTTTAAGTTTTCTAGAAGTTTAGTCATGAAAAACATGTCAATTAGAGCTGCAACGATGAATCGATTAGTTGTCAACTATTAAATTAACCGCCAACTATTTTGATAATCGATTAATCAGTTGGAGTCATGTTTTTTAGGGGAAAAAGTCAAACTTCTCTGATTCCAACTTGTTAAATTTTCTAGTTTCTTCTCTCCTCTGTGACAGTAAACTGAATATCTTTGAGTTGTGGACAGAACAAGACATTTGAGGACGTCATCTTGGGCTTTTGGGAAACACTGATGGACTTTGACATTTTATAGACCAAACTATAATTGATTAATCGATAAAATAAATCGACAGATTAACCGACAATGAAAATGATCGTTAGTTGCAGCCCTAATGTCGATGCTTTTATTGTAGCTGCCAGTTACATTTATCTTTCAGACAGTGAAAGCAAGGCCAGTATTTGTCAGAAGATTTTCTTTATGGAAAACAAGTAATTTCATTTCATCAGTTTGTTTTCCACATGAAATAAAATCAAAGACTGTGTGCAGACGTTTCACATAAATGCAGCCAGTTAGGCAGCACATCTGAGGTTTATCCTTATCTCCTCTCCCTGTGTAGCACATAATGACATGTTGTTACAAACACAGAGCATCCACACCCAAAATCTGCAGCCAAACCCATTTTAATTTCTGCCATGTGAGTTTTGGTCAGCCGTAGTGCTGGGTAGAGGTCCCCATCGGCCAAGATCAGAAGGCCGGTGGCCTGGAGACACACCGAACACGTCATACGGAGGGACTGAGCTGAGCGGTTTGCAGCTTTGGAGGTCCCTTTAACATACGCAGCGACACATGATGGATGACTGAAAGCAATAAAAGCTGACAGTGGAGGTTTGTTGACGCCTTTTCCTGGTTTAACAGAGTAGAATATCACAGCGATGTGCTACAGCTTGTGGACACAAATGTTCACTGTGAAATGATACAGATCTGGTTTTTCTCATGAATGTCCGCTAATGTGATCTTGTTCCACGCAGACAGCAGCCTGTCATAGCCCAGATAACAGAGTGTGTGGGCTTCAGAGTGCCGGGGGAATTTCATCGTGGTTAAAGTGGCATTACAAATGGGTCCTTTGCAAACTGCAATATTGTACATAAATGTAAAATGTAGTATACTTTGTAAATATCCATAGTCTTTCTCTGAGCTTATCAGAGCTGCATTTTGTATTGTAAAAACATCTCTTTAAGTTATGATGTCACCTTTTATATGTGCACTGAATAAAACATGTGAATGAAGTTGACTTGGAGGTTTGTATTAGATTCTTAAGAGTCGCCTCATCTAGTTTCCTTTCAAAGGTTAACGTCTGAAGGTTTCTCACTGATCCATCGTTGTGATTAAACAAACAAAGTGCAGGTTAGTATAAACTACAAATGACATTCAAATAGACAGACTATGAACTAGATCAAGAAACTAGATAGACTCTGAAAATGTTACTTCTATCCCACATATTCAGATGAAGAAGTATTTATCTTGTTTGTTTTTTTTATTCCATATTGATTTTATCTCATGAAGTCTTAGTAATTAGTTGCTGACATGAGACTTAATGTTCTGCAAATACAGGCACCGTAAGCCACACATGTCAAACTCAAGGCCCGTGGGCCGAATCTGGCCAATTGCTAATTTTTATCCGGCCCCCATATCAATTTAGATTCACAATACATTTCGGCCCATCTAGTTTTTGTCACTTTTTACAAAGTTTTTGGGCCTTTTTGCCATTTTTTTCAACATTTTTGGCTACTATACAAGACCTGCAATAATACAATCAAAGATATTTGACTTTTTCGATGACATAAAAGCAATTATCTCGACATGTCTGGCCCCGGATGTGATCCTCATTTTCCACGGTGGCCCTTAGGGAGTTTGACACCCTTGCTATAAGCTATTGGTAGATGTGAATCTTTTTTTGTTTTGGTTTAATATTTAAAATGAACTAACTTTTCTTTCTCCTTTGCCCCAAACAAACACACACATTCAAGTTTAATAATGTATTTGTACAATGTAAATAAACACTGAGTGAGCAGAACAATAGAAGCCAATGTTCCTGCAATAAATTATATTCTTATGAAGATTAAAAAGTCAACATTATAAGTCGTAGGTGCAGCACCTGAGCTGTTTTGGGCACCACCAAAGCACAATGAATGTAAAATCAATGTGACTAACTAAATGACTTCTCTCAGATCTCCTGTGGATTTCTTTAGCAAGCTTTTGACTTTAAGCTTTGTGAGAGTTATTTATTTATTATCTGCTCTAGCTATTCCAACGTTTAAAACACAGATATAGTAACAATGGTCCAAAATGATGTAAAATGACGTTTGTTTAATTGAAAAACATCCCGTTTTCTTGAGGGAGGACCCCTAAACCCCTCTGCCAAATACATACACGCACCCAAGTCTTCCACAAAGCTCGGGAAAACACTGGAAGTGAAATGTTTGTTGGCACAGAGGTCTTAATTCTATACGATGGTAACTTCTGAGGATGAACACTAGTTAAGGCCGACACACGTAAACAGTTTACTGTCCCAGAGGAGAGAAGAAACTAGAAAATATTCACATTTAACAAGCTGGAATCAGAGAATTTAGATTTTGTTTTTCCTCATAAAAATGACCTAAACCGATTAATCGGCTGTCAAAATAGTTGCGGATTCTTAATAGTTGACAACTAATCGATTAATCTTTGCCGCTCTACTTTAGGATTAAAAATAAACTAGTTGGCAGCAAATTTAAGCATCACATAACAGTGCTACTGACTTTGTGGAATATTAACACTGAATGACATAAAGCTGACTCAAACATGAAAGCAGAGATGAAAGGAAAAGTAAAGACAGATAGGAGATCAGTCTTGACTGATCAGAACCCTGCCTCCATGCAGACCACTTGTTAACCACCGATGAAGCTGTAGAGACGAGCTGCTGTGAGCTACGTGATGCTCTGTTTACCGTAAGGAAACCACATACTGGTGCATGATTCTTCTGAGTTATTGTACGTGTGGAACGAGCCTTCCTAACAAGCATATGGCATCCTGCCCACTCTTAACCACTCGCCACACTGCAGTGGTACACAGTCGTGTACTTGCAGTGGTACAGTCGTGGCATTAAGTCGTTTTCAAAGAAGGGGGAGTTTCAGTTCTCAGCAGAGAAGGCTTATGGGTAAATGACATTGAAACACACAAGGCCTGCAATCAGAAACACCGAGTGCACTATCATTGAGTATGTTTAGATGCACACCAATATTCCCTATTATTCTGAATATGACAATATAAAAAAATTGATATAGGTCATGTAAACAGCATTTTCGGTTTGGATATTCCGAATAAGGCCTTTTTCCGAATATAACATTTTCCGATTAAGATATGGGTGATATTCTGGTATTATTCGGAATATCCAAACCGTCTCAATCAGGGTTTTTACCGCAGGTTTACGGCCTCTTGCCTGTTTACGGCTTATGGTCAGCTCTGTGCGTTGCTATGGTTGCTGTACACAAACCAACCAGCCAACAGTTTGCAGGGCTGCAGACCCGATAAGAAGGAGAAACACAGCTACTTTTAAACATGATCAAAGACTTGGATACCAACAGGTTTTTGGATATGAGCACACATCGCTACGCCAACCTTTTTAAGAAGCTGGTTGAAGGAATGAAAGAGGGACGCTGTGTTCACACGGTCCAACAAGTCCACCATCGCTGGTAAACTTTGAAAAAATCCTGTTTTGCACAGCTACATGTAACTGGGAATATTAGAGGAATATTCACTTTCATTAGCCATGTAAACAGCTTACAGGAATGTCGTCTTTTTCAAAATAAGGGCAAAAACTGGAATATTATGTGCATGTAAACGTAGTCACTGTTGCCTGGATAGGAGTTCAGATTCCAGCATCCTGTTGACATGTTAGGCCACTTTATTTTGCTGACTCACCACTCTCATGCCTGATTTTGGCACATTAGACATAAACTTAATTGTTACACTAACAGATGTCTAGGGTTGGGCATCGACAACCGGTTCCAACTTGAAATCGTTTAAAAAAATTAAGATTCCGTGGCCGGGTTGGTTCAGTGGGTAGAGCAGGCGCACATACTGAGAGGTTTATGCCTCGACGCAGAGGTCTAGGGTTCGAGTCCAACCTGTGACGATTTCCTACATGTCCCCCCCCCTCTCACCTAGCTGTCCTGTCAATTAAAGGCGGAAAAGCTCAAAAAATAACCAGGAAATTAGGATTCCAATGGAATATATATATATATTTTTGTTTGGGAAAATTTGGTTTTGAATCCGATCACTGGTTCTAAATTTAACACGTGCAAGTTTTGGTGTCCGTAGCGGCCGCCGTACTTCCGGGCGCTTGTTATGTTGCAGCCGTGGAGCTCAGCAAGCGGCCTTCTGTTCTAGTGTGGCTTTATTTGAAAGTTGAAACTAAACTGCTAAAACTGTAAGACACCATTGAACCAAATGTTCCGCTTATCTGTGGAAATAAGCATGTGACCCGTGGGGTACCTGAGCTAATCTGACAGAGCTGTTTATCTGACAAAAAAGGTTGGGACCCATTGGCCTAAACTAAAGTAAACTATCCAGTACTAGTATACTAATCCACCTCCAGGCTTCTTCTAAAGCTAAACAACATCTCACTGTTTCCTCAGCAAATAGATTTAGTTCAGTTGTGAAAGAAATGGCCCAGTTGTTACCTTGTAAACCAATTATGGAACTAAAAACTGTCCATCTCTCTGCAAAACCATGTAGACACAAACAAAAACATAAAATAGCTCTGAAGCGACATCTAGTGGCCAACACGCCGCTCTGCCTCGTCTAGCACTAGAAAATATTCAGATTTTTATTCTCATTTTAACAAGATCATTCATTAAAATATCAGTTTTTTCACCTCAGGAACATCGCCAAAGTCAGACTTCGGAAAGATGCTGATACACTCACTCACACTTTCATTAAAAGTCGTTTAGACTATTATATAAGTGCATTTTTACTGGATTACCTAAAAAGTATTTGTGGGAACTACAGCTAGCAGACAGTGGGTCACATCACCCCCACTGCACTGGCTACTACGGGTGGGAACCACCAGAGGTCTCACGATACGATATCATCACGACACTTATGTCACAAAACCATATTATTGCGATTTCATATTGCAATATTCTGTGATATATTGCAATTACCTTTTTTTCCAGCTTCAAATTTTTCCCAATTTCAAATTATGTCCCCCAAAAGAAAACATGGTCAACATCTGTTTAATCTAAAAAGATACATTTCTGTTTGTTCATCTCACTTCAGTTTTATTGCTGCAAAATGGGATTGCCAAGCAGACAAACTGACCAACACATACAGTATATAATAATAGATCGATACCTGGCGCCTGTGTATCGATACAGTATATTGCCAAGGAAGTTATCGCGATACTATACTTGCTAAATTAATTCTTTTACATGTTCATAAAGCTTAAAACTTAACTCGCTCCCATACATCAGTTTCATTTGTTCCATAAAATGTGGATCAGTGAGCCCAAAACGTGTTTAAGGTTATTTTTTTGGGCTTTTTTTAAATGGCCTTTATTTGACAGGACAGCTTGAAGACAGGAAAGGGGAGCGAGAGAAGGGACGACACACAGCAAAGGGCTGCGGGCCGGACTTAAACCTGGGCCGCTGCCAAGGCCTCGGCCTACAATGGGGCGCACGCTCTACTGGGTGATCTAGAGGTCAACCCTCAAATGTCTTTTGTCCACAACTCAAAGATATTTAGTTTACTGTCCCAGAGGAGAGAAGAAACTAGAAGATATTCACATTTAACAAGCTGGAATTGGAGAATCTTCATAAAAGTTTCATTAAAAGAAATTACTCAAACCAATTATCAAAATAATTGGCGATTTATTTAATAGTTGAAAACTGAAAATTGTAATCAGTGCTTTCTTTCATGTTATGTTCCAGCCAGATCACTTAGGTCCTTCACTGCTTTTCTTTTAAACGTTCCTTATGTGACCCATTAAAGTAGCGGTGAAAGTGCATTCTGTTTTTTACACTCCTAAACTAGCTGCCTCTGGATATTAAAGTGCTCATATTACGCTTTTTGGCTTTTTCCCTTTCCTTATTTTCATGTTCAAGTCCACCCCAAAGTGACTTACCATCTCCAACAGAAAACACTGTTCACTAACTGCTCCAAACAGCTCTATTGTAGTCCAGCCTTTACTTCAGAGACAAACGTGGTCACTTTGGAACACACGTTATAATGCTCGCCTAGCTGCTAGCATGGCACGCCCTCATACTCTGCTTCTGACTGGCTAGTAGTCCTTACCTAGCTACTGTCAGGGCACGCCCTCATACTCTGCTTCTGACTGGCTAGTAGTCCTTACCTAGCTACTGTCAGGGCACGCCCTCATACTCTGCTTCTGACTGGCTAGTAGTCCTTACCTAGCTACTGAGCATGTGCAACTCCCAACAAAGATGTTCCAGCAGTGAGAGGTCTCACTCTGTAGCTAAAACAGAGAGCTCAACACACAGGGTGAAAAGAGGAGCTGCAGCAATGAGCAGTACAACAAAAATATGGTGTTTTTGGAAAATTAAACCATGTAAACCTGAAAATGAGCGCGCTCTGTATTTTTAAAAAGAAATCAAAGACCTGTCTCTTTAATCTGGCTTGTAATTTGTAGTAATGATACAGCATTAGTTTATAAATGTTATCATTAGTTTTTATATCATTTTTAAGCCCTTGGTTATTTTAATTCTGTTGGTTTTTATTTATTAAAGCTATAGTGCGTAGTTTCTGTCGCCCCCATGAGGAATTCTAAGTAATGACAACAACACTGTTGTCGCATCCACATGACACAAGTCTTCCGTAACCGCGCCCCCACCCCTCCCCCAGTGCTAGTAGCCAGGGAGGAGCACGCGAAAGTCGGCGGACGCCACAATCTCCTAAACATAGTCATACCGAGAGATCCAGAGAGAGTTGTGTGGAGCTGATAGTCTTAATTAGCTTTGTAGCAACTCATTGCTGAGAGAGTTGAGTTGATGAATCCATGTTGCTCAAATACAATTAGAGAAGAACAACTAAACCAATTGGGTTTGAAATATTTAATTTTAAACAGTATACATTGCATGGAACAGAAGAAAACAAACATATTTACAGACTAAATAAAGTAGACATTGTTTCTGACCACACCACCCTCCTTCCTCTACCATTCAGTGCTGACAAAGTCCCACAGCTGGTCGCTTACTTCCCGCCGAGATCGCACAGAGGTGTCGATGTCGATGGGAGTCGCCAGGTCTGCACCGTAGTGTACTGCAAGAGCAGAAAACAGACTGACCACCTGAAGCCATGTTAAAAGGACACACAAGATGTAGCCACAAAATAACAGGAAGCGAAAAACCGTACCTCCTTTTAAGATGTTGGGCGGTGTGTCGTACTCCCACTTGATCTTGGTTATATGTTGGTACAGCTGAGCCACATATCTGTTGAGGGAAGATTAAATAACTCAAATCAGAAATACGTCAAACTACTCAGTGTTGGGGAGTAACGGAATATATGTACCGGCGTTACATATTCAGAATACAAATTATGAGTAACTGTATTCCGTTACAGTTACAATTTAAATAGTTGGTATTTAGAATACAGTTACGTTGTTGAAATCAATGGATTACATGACGATACTTCTGTTTCACGAGTTTATTCACTCTTTGAATAAATTAAGGCAACTCCATGCATTTCCCAGAAGCCCCAATATGAAAACGAAAAAATTAGCTATTTGCGTGATCACCTCTGCTTGCCAGCAACCAACCTCCTTTCAGCGTCCAAATTACTCCACCTCCAACCTGAAGAAGCATCTTAAAGTAAGTTATTTTTTTGATTAGCCAAGGGTAGTCGTCTGCTGTAGTTTTACTGGTCACCTTGAAAAATTTAATTTCTTGTGAGGTGATATTAATTTTTTGTACGTGGTGACTAAAGGTAGCACCAGACTCACACTGCTGAAGGGATGACCTCGGTCGTGTCTTCGTCCACCTCGTGCTGAAGAGTCTCGAGCTCGTGTTCGGTTGTTCTCAGTCTCTCCAACTCTCGCTGCACAAATCTGGGGGAGGGTTAAGGATGCTAACAAAGATGTACAGACATTATCTCAGTGGGAAACTAAAGGCGCTGACACACCAACCCAATTATTAGCTGTCGGACCGTCTGGCGAGGTCGGTGACTCGAGTCTGTTCGGTGTGTTCCGTGCCGTCGTCCGTCGGAGGAGCCGTCGGCCTTCATTTTGTCCGATTTGACTTGTTGAATCGACCAGTGGGCAGTCGGCCTCAATGACCAATCTGATTGGTGGAGTGCTAGCCCTTGACTAGCGAATCAGTGCACGAGAAAACCGGAGCTGACAACGCCAGTATCTTCTTATCACTAGCCATCGTATTTTCTTCCGTTCAGCGAGTAATGACAACAACGATCCTTCTTGACTACTATCACCTCTCTCTGATGAAAACAATGACTGACGACAGCGTGCTCTGTGTTTACGAGGTCTAGAGAGATGTTCCGTCAATTCCGGTTTTCATTTTTTGGGCGACAATACAGATTAGCGCTGCCTGCTGTTATCGAGACGTATTACGTCTCGCGCACGTGCAGAACGTACGCTCAAGTCGGCGTCGCTTCAGTGTGTTCCGAGGCACTTTTTGGACCGACTTGGGGAGACAGGAGCCGACTGATCAGCCCGACTGCCTTTTCTGCCGACGGTCGGCCGTCAGGTTGGTGTGTCAGAGCCTTTAGGCGTAGTCATGTTTTCAAATCTCCAGTTTGCTTTTAGCTCTGACTTAATGTAGGGCCCTATGGAATCTGTTTATAGCTTTTTTTAATTCTTAATTTTGCAATTCCGTCCATTATTTGGCATCACTGAAACTATTGGGCTCTACATTAATGCTGCCATCAGTCTGGGACTGGCCCCAGCCGGGCCCTCGTCGAAAAAAAGACACTTGCCACCCGAGCCTAACAACTTTTCTGGGGGGGGGACCCCTGTGTAATGTGCAAAATAATAATTTTCGATTATATTTTTTTTTTGACAGTCAAAAATTTGATTATGCATCAACTATAGACCAATGTAAAAACGCAGCAGCACAGGTACCAGTCCTAATGACCTCAGCATCACAAGAAGTAGAGGAGAGGGACTAGGCAAGGTGGGATTTCTGTTTTTGTTTATTTGTTTGTTTTTGTTTTCCTCAAGACCGCAGAGGGTGGGGGGTGGGAGAGGGTTGTTGTTCTTGTTCAATCGTTTGTCTGTTCTGTATGTTTAAAATATAAAACCAATACAAAACTGATCTTAAAAATGTTTTTGATTATGACACAAACATTTTTTTTCTCATGGCAAACGTAGAGCTGGGTTATATATCGATATTATATTGATATCGTCTTAAATTTTGGATATCATAATATGGCATAAGTGGTGTCATTACAGTAAAGTGATGTCATTTTCTGAACTTACCAGACTGTTGTAACTGTTCTATTATTAGTCATATCCACATTACTGATGATTATTTGTCAAAAATCTCATTGTGTAATATATTTTGTGAAAGCACCAATAGTCAAGACTACAATATTGTTGCAGTATCGATATCGAGGTATTTGGTCAACAATATCATGATATTTGATTTTCACCATATCGCCCAGCCCTAGGCAAACGTATAAAAAGATACTGTAGTTCTGAGTCGGTCATCTGGCTCTGGGCCGTGCACTGCCTCAACTGTTCCTCCAGGCTCTCCAGCTCCGCCTCCCTTTGCTTCTTCTCCTCCTCCATGTTCATCAGCTTCTGGCTCGCGCTCTCCTCCAGCTGAGCCACATCTGGGGAAGGACGGCGACCGAGAGATACCAAAGGAGTAAGAGACTTGGAAAGTTCAATGGATGCATAAACAATGTGATCTGGCTAATTGTGGCTGATATTGACACTATCCAAGACCACATAAGCTTATAATGAACTCCAATAGTAAATCTTAGCACAGCAGAGCAGGGCTGCAATAAATACACTAGCACTTTTTGCACTTCGTACTTTACAGTTTTATACGATCGCTATGACAATCTTTTCAATTATTTTAACAGTTTTTCTAAACTCTTAACGCACCAACACACAACTGGCAAAACACTTCATTTCATTCTCAAAATCACACATTGTAAACTAAACTCCAACACTGATTTTCAAAATACAATAACACACTAACACAATGTCCACCAAAACAATGCAACCATGTCTCAAAATCAAATAATTCTTCCAAAACACTAACACATGTTCTCTTCCAACAGGAACATTTAGTCAATCACTGCACAATGTTATAAAAACACTAACATCACATGGAATTACTGAAACTACATTTGATATGTGTCAGGTCTGCCCTTATACTACAATAATAATAATAATAATAATAATAATAATAATAATAATAATAATAAATTGACCATAGATTGTGTTTTGCACTGCAGTTTTTCACATTTTTGTTTTGTTGGGTTTAGTAAATGTATGCATTTTCTTTCATTTGCTGCAGAAATTCAATACTGAAAATGAATGACCCATCTCAGAGTAACTTTATAGAATGTACGCTCTATAAATAAAAGAAGACAGACAGAATTTTCCTAGTACTCGTCTTCCTCTCCCTCGTGCAGGCATTTTCCTCCTTTGTGTTCGTCTATATTGTTCAAACAGGTCCTCTCTTGCTGTATGTACTACAGTAACATATGGTCATGTGATTGAAAGAACCTCAACACCTGAGTGTGTTTCCTAGATGGGAATCAGCTGATCGATCTAGTAGCTGTTTCTCAGTAGCAATGGAACAAAATCCAGGTGATATATTTGTGTTTCAATTTACAATATGATCAGCTGTTCACTTTGACTTTAGCCTATTAGTTAGGTTTAGAACATGCATCTGTTCTGACATACAGTGTAAACGCATTTGTAAATTGGTCAGTAAAGAGCCATTGTTTTGGTCTTGGTGGAGCTCGTGTGTAAAAGACGTTCAAGCATTTTAAATTTGTGTTAACCGTATGCATTTTGTGTCAAAGCAACAAGAAATGTGTTCATTGTATAGCCTACACAGACGGATGTTGTGCCAACTGTGTTAAGAGTTTAGGAAAGTTGTTACAAGTTCTGAAAAAATTGTCATAGCAATCGTAAAAAACTGTAATTATTACAGTTAATTCTTAGGATGTTGGTGTTGTCTGTGCTGTCATGTGTGTCCTTCTTTTGTGTCCTAGGACGCTTTTCTTTGATCTCATGTTTATGTTGATTTTAGAATGGTTTTTCTGTTACATGTTTATGTTGTGAATAGGGCTGAACGATTTTTGAAAATAATCTAATTGCGATTTTTTTCCCCCAAATATTGCGATTCGATTATTTTAAGCTCTTTGTCTTCTGTATTATTCAACAAAGACAAACAAATAATTTTATAGTATGAACAACACACAATTACACACTAGACAGTTAAATAAGTAAAAATATAGTATATAGTACACACACACACACACACACACACATTTTTTACAGTGCACAGAGAGGAGCTGCCTCCAGCCCCTCCCCCTCGTGAAGTTACGTGCTGCCGTGTGCACTTGTTCAGAGAGGCTATCGTTACGTTAGCATGTTGCTGGTGTTCTTGTTCAGAGAGGCTATCGTTACGTTAGCATGTTGCTGGTGTTCTTGTTCAGAGAGGCTATCGTTACGTTAGCATGTTGCTGGTGTTCTTGTTCAGAGAGGCTATCGTTACGTTAGCATGTTGCTGGTGTTCTTGTTCAGAGAGGCTATCGTTACGTTAGCATGTTGCTGGTGTTCTTGCCGTGGGATTAACTGTACTAATAAAACTGTTGAAACACTGCGGCCACGCTGCTGTGAAAGCTCCCCGAACGTCATTTATCAGTCTGGTTGTTACCCCTCTCAGTGGCAGCTCCTCCACTCATATCTTTATAACGGAGCTAACCGCTAATCAGAGCTAACCGCTAATCGTTACCAACCGAGCCTTCAGTTCTGCGTGTCTGTATCCATTAACTGCACGTATGGACTCGAGCCAGAATAAAACCCTTCATTTTATTAAAATGGCTGTAAAAGTTTTAAACTACAACTCAGAGTTGTTTGAATGACAGAAATCAGCTCAAGGTACGACGTAGCGTTAGCGTGCTATGTTCATGCTTTCTCTGCGGCGTGCAGACTGATTTGCTCTCACGAGTCATGTGACCAAATCGCAGCCTTTGCGATTAGGAAATCGCGTTTTAACATATCGCGATATTATCGAAAATGCAATTAATCGTTCAGCCCTAATTGTGAAGCACCAGATTGTAGCACTATGTCCAAGACAAATGTCCCCTCGGGGACAATAAAGTGTATTCTATTCTACTGTAATACACAATCATTGCGTCGCGACGCGGGCCTGGATGCATCGATGCAGTGATGGACCATAATTGATTATTGTCTACTGAAGTTACTTTGTTTTTGCCTTTTGTCTGTTGTCTTCAGACTCTGCTACATTCAGGAAGTGTCTTTTTTAAGAGCAGATACAATAAAAAGGGGAGTTTACAAATATGGGACTGCTTGAATTTGTTGATCAAAACCATGTGTAGAAATATATAAAAAAATATTGAGGCGGTGACTTAACGTGATATTGAATCAAAGACAGGATAGTCGGAATCAAATCGTGAGATCAGTAAAGATTCCCACCCCTAGAATGTCTTCTGGCTAAATTTAGCCGATATTGATACTACCCAGAGAATAGATGGGGACTCGAGTCTGAGACTCGGACTCGAGTCGCACTTTAAACATGGGGTATACTCGCCTTAGCCGGGCTGTCGAGCGCCAGCGTGATGTCATGGGAGCGCCACAACTGTTTATAAGTGCGCTGGTGGTCGCGACACTAGTTGCAGTCTACCGACTTTGCTATTTCTACGGACTAGAAGAAGGAGAAAAAGGTAAACAACGGCAGCATTGATGTCAATGCTTCGATTTGATTGGATGAGCTACTTCATCGGATCAAGCCTTTCATTCACCATAAAAGATCTCATCTTAACCCAGTAAGTTAAAAGAGAGACTTGCAGTCACTCTGAGAGTCCTGGCATCCGGTCGCCCTCAAACTCATCCATGCTTCCGGTTTCCGCTTTGTCGTGCGCCGCTGAAAAAAATAGAGTGGTGTCGCACACTCAAAATCCTGGCGCCCCAGCAAGATCTACGTCATTTTGATGTCACATTGGCGAGCGACAGGTCGGCTGCGGCGACTGTAAAAAGGCCTTTAGACACCAATGCATGCGAAAATAGGGTCCAAATGACCCTTTAAGAGACTGTTCTTCCCTGGTGGTCTTCACTTTTGTTTTGAAATAGTTATTTCCTTGAACAGAATTGTTCTTATTTTAGCTCCAACAGCTTCCCTCGCCACACCTGCCTGTCTGGGATCGTCCCCTTTAAGTGTCGGCCTGGTGCATGGTCGAGCTTTGCTCCCTGACTCATCTTGTTGCCTGAGGCCCACCCAAGTGATCACCAGGGCTGAACTGCTTCTCTCTCTCTCCCCTTTTTTTTGCGAGCCCTGTTAGCCGAGTGGCAGTTAACCCTCGCCTTAGCCGAGCTGTCGAGCGCCAGCGTGATCTCATGGGAGCGCCACAACTGTTTATAAGTGCGCTGGTGGTCACGACACTAGTTGCAGTCTACCGACTTTGCTATTTCTACGGACTAGAAGAAGGAGAAAAAGGTAAACAACGGCAGAACTGGCAGCAGCATTGATGTCAATGCTTCGATTTGATGAGCTACTTCATCGGATCAAGCCTCTCATTCACCATAAGAGAACTCATCTTAACCCAGTAAGTTTAAGAGAGACCTGCAGTCACTCTGAGAGTCCTGGCATCTGGTTACCCTCGAACTCGCCCAGGCTTCCTGTTTCCACTTTGTCGCGCGCTGCTGAAAAAAAATATAGTGGTGCACGGCCTCTGGTCGCGCACTGAAAATCCTGGCGCGCTAGCGAGATCTACGTCATTTTGACGTCACATTGGCGTGCGCGAGCTCGGCTACGGCAACTGTAAACTGACCTTAAGTCGCACAAACGGTGACTTCAGACTTGACTTGTGAATATCTCTGCCAGGACCACATTATCTCATTTATACACACTGTATATTAACCTACTCTATCTGTAAAGTGTCTTTAGATAACTCTTGTTATGATTTGATACTATAAATACAATTTAAGATGAGATGCTGTCCATTTCTTCTTTATTTGGCAGTAATTATGCTCCTAAACGTAGAGAACATTGACAGCGTAAAAAAAAAAAAAAGTCATTAAATGTCTGATTGATTACTTACCGTTTAAAATCTGTGCCACAATCTTTCTTGTTTCTGTGTGTTTGTCAAAGAGAGCGTGATGTTCATCTTTCACTTGTCTCAGTTTCTCCAGTTGGCTGTTGTTGATGTAGGCCACCAACGCCTCTCCCGTCTCCTCCAAGTCCTGCAACTTATTACCTTCAGCCATTGTGGTGACACTGACAGCTAGAAGAAAATAAATAGGAGAAAATATTTTCTATGCAGGGTGCACTGAGTGATGATCACCATCAAGGCTAGTTAAGCTTTGCGTCAGAGCTGCGCGATATGAGAAAAATATGTGATAACATTGTTGAATATTGCTATAACGATATTGCTTGCAATAAATAATCTGATATTAAATTGCTGCTTTCAGTATTCTGGTAAAATACAACAATTGTTGAATTTAACAATGTTTTTTTTAATAAAAAAATAAAAAAAGGAAACCATTTCCAATATTTTATTTGACAATTTGAACATTGAATCACATCATTAGTTGTCAACTATTAAATTAATCGCCAACTATTTTGATAATCGATTAATCGTTGGTCATTTTTTTTATTAAAAAAAAAAATAAGATTCCTCTGATTCCAGCTTGTTAAACGTGAATATCTTCTAGTTTCTTCTCTCGTCTGGGACAGTAAACTGAATATCTTTTGAGTTTTGGACAAAACAAGACATTTGAGGACGTCCTCTTAGGCTTTGGGGAAACACTGATCCACATTTTTCACCATGTTTTGACATTTTTATAGATCAAACAACTAATCGATTAATCGACTATGAAAATAACCTTACTTACTTGCAGCCCTAAAAATATCAGATTAGTAAACAGGATGTGCCTTTGGACCATTGGATGAATGGTTGCTGATGATGGGTAATGTAGATATTGCATTAAAGATCAGCCACTTCTTTCTACAACAGTGGAGAACCCTTTTGTAATTATGTAAACACATGATGTAATCTGTAATCTGTAACTGCTGACTGGTAGTGTACATTTTAAAGTAAAGTTTTCTACTAGTAAAAAAATCTGAGTGTCTTTTCGCGATGTGTGTATTAGGACAGTTAATATTGAAATCACAATAAACGTCTCGGAAGCAGAGACGGATTCAGAAAATACTGTCAGCCATATAAATCCATCCATGAACAAAGTCCTGTGTGAAAAGGGCGTGGTTTTATGTCAGTTAGCCTAACAGCTGGTTTGATTTGCATTGAGAGATTATTTTATGGAAAGTACCCCATGCCAATCTCTAGGTATGGTAAAGGGTATGTGATGATGTGAGGTATGGTGAAGGGTATGTGATGATGTAGAGGTATGGTGAAGGGTATGTGATGATGTGGGGTATGGTGAAGGGTATGTGATGATGTGGGGGTATGGTGAAGGGTATGTGATGATGTAGAGGTATGGTGAAGGGTATGTGATGATGTGGGGTATGGTGAAGGGTATGTGATGATGTGGGGGTATGGTGAAGGGTATGTGATGATGTGGGGTATGGTGAAGGGTATGTGATGATGTGGGGGTATGGTGAAGGGTATGTGATGATGTGGGGGTATGGTGAAGGGTATGTGATGATGTGGGGGTATGGTGAAGGGTATGTGATGATGTGGGGTATGGTGAAGGGTATGTGATGATGTGGGGGTATGGTGAAGGGTATGTGATGATGTGGGGTATGGTGAAGGGTATGTGATGATGTGGGGTATGGTGAAGGGTATGTGATGATGTGGGGTATGGTGAAGGGTATGTGATGATGTGGGGGTATGGTGAAGGGTATGTGATGATGTGGGGGTATGGTGAAGGGTATGTGATGATGTGGGGGTATGGTGAAGGGTATGTGATGATGTGGGGGTATGGTGAAGGGTATGTGATGATGTGGGGACCAAGGGAACTTTATCAGGATGCATAGTATCCTGGATCCATGTAATAACTGGCCTTTCAAAATAAAAGTCTGCCTGTCTCTATGGGAATTTAACATAGGGGTGGACTGACTTATGCCCCCTGTATTTTAAGGAAGAACATTTATTTATTTACGATACATTATTCATTCACAAAGAAAATTGGTGTCCTTAAAGGTCGGATTTTTCCTCATTTTTTTTAATTAAGGCATTAAGATCAATTTCCAAAAGATGATTTTTTTATTCCTCTTTTTAGTCAACTTTAGCATGGGTGTCCTAATTTTTTCACATGACTGTAGATGGGATTAAAACTGGAAAGTATGGTGACTAAGTGCTACTGAAGTGGAGATTTCTGGCTCAGAGTCTGAGAACAAAACCTTTAAAAGAACATTTTAACTAATACATATCACCATGACACTTCCCCAGATTATAACTGACAGACATCTTTTTGTATTACAAGTTTCCTGAAATGTTATGTTTAAATATGCAAATACGGCATTATCTAATGCTAGCTTTTGGTGAATTTAGGAGAAATCTACAGACACAAATACACAAAGTAAGTAAAATAAACACCTACATACAGTGGTGCTCATAAGTTTATGAACCCATGCTAAAGTTGACTAAAAAATAAATAAAATAAAAATAAATAAATAATCTTTTGGAAATTGATTTAATGCCTTAAAAATTGGTGTCCTTCAAGGTTGGATTTTTCCAAAATTTTTTTAATTAAGGCATTAAGATCAATTTTCAAAAGATGATTTTTTTATTCCTCTTTTTAGTCAACTTTAGCGTGGGTTCATAAACTTATGAGCACCATTGTTATGTATTTATTTTGGATGTTTGTTTCCACTAGTCTGAAAGAAGACAAAATAGCAAAAGCAAGACGCAAAATTGCCCAAAATCTCAACATTCAAAAATGATGTTTTTGCCTGTAACATAGTGTCTTCTCTTAAGAATATGTTAGCAGTGTTTCTCAAATGGGGGTCCGTGTCCCCCTAGGGGTACTCTGGAGGACTGCAGGGGGTCCGTGTCCCCCTAGGGGTACTCTAGAGCAGTGGTTCCCAACCTTTTTTCCTTGGCGCCCCCCCTACTTATGTCTAAGAAAAGCTGAGCCCCCCCTCCGAAACCGAAGGTGAGGTAACTTTCCCTTACTCTCTTTTTTGATACAGAGGAGTTATCAGCACTTTTATGTTTCTCCGCCATGTTTCGTTCATAAAATAGTGATGCCGTGGTGGCAGGAAATACGAGGATGATAGCAGCTAGCAGCTGACCTGATGACAGCAGGGTCCCAGGTTAAGAGGTCCCGGAGGTTTGGCCTACTAAGTAGCCTGCCTACAATTTTAAGCGAGAACAAAAATATATAGTTTTTATACAGACTTTTGTATACATTATATATTCTAGTGTATTATCATAATTTGTTTAACATGTGCAAATATTTTTTTTTTTACCTCAACCTCAAACCAGATAAAGACTTGCGCCCCCCCTGAGATCTTTGCCGCCCCCCTTAGGGGTCCCTGGACCCCAGGTTGGGAACCACTGGTCTGGAGGACTGCAGGGGGTCTGTGTCCCCCTAGGGGTACTCTGGAGGACTGCAGGGGGTCTGTGTCCCCCTAGGGGTACTCTGGAGGACTGCAGGGGGTACGGGGTTCGTTTTTTGAAGGTTTTGCCTCTTGTTTTGACCTATTCTTTCCTTTCTTCCTTACTTTTTCCTACTGTCTTTTTTGTCTTCAAAGTTTGTCACTTTTTCGAAGTAAGTCGCTTATTTGAATTATTTGTCGCCCTAGTGTTTCCTTCTACTGTTTGTTTTCAAAGTTTATATTACTATTTTGGACCTATTCTTGTCTTACTTCCTTCTTTCTACCGTCTTTTTCCAAGGTTTTGTCGCTTATTTAAAAGTTGTTGTCTCCTTTTTCCATCATCATCTAAATGTTTTCCAGGTCCAAGGCTGTAGTTTAGTAAATCTGTCTCTGACATCGCTGTATTCTTCCTCTTTATTTCTTTTTCTACCAAAAAGGTATTCGTGCTGGTTAGGGGGTACATGGCTTAAAAACACTGTTCAAAGGGGAACATTATTGAAAAAAGCTTGAGAACCAGTGCGTTAGAGCAGTGTTTCTCAAACTTTTTTCAATAATGTACCCCTTTTGAATTGTTTCTTTAAGCCAGGGGTCACCAACACGGTGCCCACGGGCACCAGGTAGCCCCCAAGGACCACATGAGTAGCCCTCAGGCCTGTTCTAAAAATGAAAATTGAATACTGATATTATCTGTTTCCCACCTTGTTAAGTCATTGTTGATAATTATTGATAATGAGAAATCATTAACGTAATCAGTGTCTTCACATAGATGATCATTAATAATCATATATAACTAAAGGCAAACTGAGCAAATTGGTTATTTCAGAAGAGTGTATCAAACTGGTAGTAGAGTTTAGATTCTCGGCCCAAGCCCGAGTCCGACCCGAGCCCGACACGACCTCGGGTTGGGCTCGGGTCGTTATTTTCCGCCACTATCCTCGGGCCGTGCCGGGCCCTTGATCAAGCATTTTTTTAAATTTTTTTATCCATTACCTATTTAGCCTAATTGGGTGGGGAGAAAGCTATGCCATAAATCAGAAATATTATAAATATGTATATATAAGCTATATAAAAGTAACAAATGTGTACAAAATTTAGGCTGCAGTTACAAAATGCAGCACTTCATGCGCGGAGTCTCCTCCTCTCGCACGCATCACACCGGGAGCTTGAAGATGTAAAGAAAAAAAGAAAAACAGGAGAATTAACTTTGAGCAAGTGTAGAGGAAAGTCGGAGGTATGGAAGCAGTTTAAACAAGTCGTGGGCAGTGACAACAATATGTTGTTCATCATGGTTTCTTTTTTTTACGTTTCTTCATTCAGATCATTTGCGATCCGTTCCATTCTGAATAAACTAACAGCAGTTTACAGCTTCGTCCTTGTTGAATTATTCTAAACAGATTTCTGTAGTTCAAACAACTCTGAATTGTAGTTTTGAACGTCAGTTATAACGGCCCACGGATTAAAAAATTGTCAGGTTTAAATCGGGCTCGGGCTCATAATTACAGTTAATGTGTCGGGCCGGGCTCGGACGCAACGTGCTCGGGCAGGTTCGGGCTTGATTTTTTGGGCCGATCTAAGCTCTAACTGGTAGCACTTCCTATGACTCAGTACCCATGAAGTAGCTCTCAGTTTCTAAAAGGTTGGTGAGCCCTGCTTTAAGCCAAGTACCCCCTGACCAGCGCTAATCATTTTGGTAGAAAAAGTCTATATAAAGAGCAACAGTACAGCGTTGTCAGAGATAGATTTACTAAACAACAGCCTTGGACCTGGAAAACATTTAAATGCTGATGAGAAAAGGAGACAAAAAAACTGTAAAAAAAAAGAAGACAAAACCTTGGAAAAAGATGGTAGAAAGAAGGAAGGGAGTAAGGCAAGAATAGGTCGAAAACATATACAGTCTATGTATCAAAAACTTCTTAGAGAAACCTAAAATACGTCACGTTACGCGAGAGAAAGAGTACCACACATGCACTTAGGAGACTAACTAACTTAGGACTAACTTTAGGACATTTAACGTTATATGATAATACTTTCCAACACCGACCACGTTTTGATGAATTTTTAATGTAAATGTCAAAGCAACATGGGCAGGTATCCAACACATAACGTTGTTTGTTTACAACAGTGCGGTGTAAACGTTAGCTAACGTACGCGGCTAGCTAGCTAAACTGTGACAAAATGATACTGACAAACAACACAACTCACACACAACAGTGTCAACTCTATGACTAACTTGTAACAACAATGTCTGCGGGAAAAAATATGGTACTTTATGTTAAAGTGAAGCAGCAAACATACCGTACAGCTCTTTCCCCTCCCGGAATTCAAATCCAGACTGAACGCTGAGCGGAGCGCGCCTTTTCTGCTTCCGCCTTGCTCATTGGCTGATATCGCGGAGCCTCTCGCGAGAATAGCGCCCCTACTGGACGGGAGTAACCTATCGCGAGAATTATATTTCTGTTTTCCTAAGTTTATAGAGTAAATAAAAACTCAAACAGCCCTTCTTTTCTCATGATTTGTTCCACGTTCCTTTTGTTTTTCATGCACATTTAGTTAATCTTATTTAGTTTCAGTCTTGATTGGTACATTTCCTGATTTTACATTCATATTTAGTGGGGTAAAATGCACACTAAACTTCCAGCTAGTACTCAATTCTTAAAATGTTAAGTCCAACCCCAACACACAAGTTCAGGTTTTAATTTGTTGTGTTCATTCAGTCATTTATGTATCGTTGAAAATAAATTAATGAAACTGAGCAGGGACGAGAGGAGAATTTCACAGCTATTAATTACTTCTATTCAGTCCACACATAAGCATGAACTGGTAAACTGGTCGTTATTGCTTTTATCCACCTGGTTGGAATACAGTTTATGGTTCACACTGTTTGAATTGGATGTGAAAGGACGCACGACAGCCAGCGTGCTTGCAGATGTGTTAAATTTGAAACTACTTAGGTGCTCATATTTTTTTATATCTATCTATCTTGTGCATGCAATAGGTTTACAAAGTGAAAAAGCCTAAAGTCCACCCCAAAGGGACTTACCATCTCCAACAGAAAACACTGTTCACAAACTGCTCCAAACAGCTCTATTGTAGTCCAGCCTTTACTTCAGAGACAAACGTGGTCACTTTGGAACACACGTTATAATGCTCACCTAGCTGCTAGCATGGCACGCCCTCATACTCTGCTTCTGACTGGCTAGTAGTCCTTACCTAGGTACTGTCAGGACACGCCCTCATACTCTGCTTCTGACTGGCTAGTAGTCCTTACCTAGGTACTGAGCATGTGCGACTCCCAACTAAGATGTTACAGCAGTGAGATGTCTCACTCTGTAGCTAAAACAGAGAGCTCAACACACAGGGTGAAAAGAGGAGCTGCAGCAATGTGTTGTACAAAAATGTTTTGAAAATGAAACCATGTAAACCTATTCTGATATAACCTCTAAATACAATTATGAACCTAAAAATGAGCATAATATGAGCACTTTAAGCATCTTTTTACTCTACATAAAGACTGTCAGACACAGGGTCATATACAACTGCATGTTTATTACATCGTTTTGTGAAATCTAGACAATATTAGCAAGAGAAATCGGTTAATGTCAAACCCATAATCCAACCATATGCTCAACCGTAAGTATGAACAATTAGGTACAAATTCTAAATTTGTAGCCACCATTTAAACAATTCTTTGCAGTTTTCAAATCAAAAAAAGGAACTTTGAGGGCATAAAGTAAATAACTTTCATATAGCATTTAATTCTTAGACCATTAAATATCAATGGATTGTACGATACGGTCAGTTATCTCAGAGGTGGCGGCTCACTCCTTGTTTTTCTGCTTCTCTTTCTTCTCCTGCGCTTTTCGTTTCTGTCTGCCGAGCTGTCTGAAGAACAGTCTCTTGGGGTTCAGACCGTAGGCCTTCAGTCTCTGTCTGCTGAACTCCCGGCCGCCTATTCTCACCCCGCCGGTTCCCGATATGAGGCGTCCGCCCGAGGGCTTGTGCTTCTTCTTGGACCACTTTGGCCTCTCAGTCCTGTTTTCCACCTCGTCAGCTTTACCTGCCGCTGCCACGGCAGAAACCCCCGTCTGGGGCTCCTCTTCCCGTTTCATCTTCTTTTTCTTGGGTATCAGAATCTCCTCCTCCTCTGCTGCTGCTTCTTCTGCCTCGTCTCCTGCTCGTCGGAGAGCTTGGACTACAGTCTCTTCCGCAGAGTCTAGGATTGAGGCTGCGTCGCCGTCCTCAGCTGTCGCTCCGTCTCGCTTCTCAGCGTCCTTCAGATGATCTCGTCGCTTCTTCCCCACCTTGGTCTTAGCCTCTGCCAGCTCTTTGTCTTCCCTATAGATTAAATTCACATACATATCGTTAGAAATTACTCCCGTAATGATTTACGGCGCGGCAAAGTCCCTCCCCTTCCAGTGAACCCCCATGGGACCTTATTTCGTAAATAACAAATATGTACGGTAGTTAGGGTCGGGTATCGAACCCCGGTGCTAATACGCCACCTGTGCCTAAACGACCAATATCTACCGGACTGAATTGCAACACAGATTTCAGTGCCTCATTACGGTGCCAATTAAATGCCTTCCACGTTGCTCACTGATGCTCTGAAAGACGTTAGAGGTACAGGAGCATCGCTGCATGTGACGCTAGTTAACACGTCACTTGGCAGCAGGTAACGTTAGCCTAGCGTTAGCTAGCAGCTGCATTAAACATGGTTAAAATGCTGACCGCTAAACGGTGTAAAGGGTGTCTGTATTTCACTGTAGAGGACTCCAACAGCGGGACGTTAAGCAGTCTGCAGCTGCCGTTGTCGGGAAAAACACACATAGTGCGTTCACTTGAAACTAGTAAGCCTTGTGGTGCATTCAAAGTTAATGTAAAATACCCTATTATTTTTTAAAAGTACCGGTTCAGGCACCAGCACCGTTTTAAAAGTATCGTTTTAGCACCGGTATCGGAAAAAAAACGATACCCAACCCTAACGGTAGTGCATCATTTTTTGATCCCGTTTAAATTGAGCTATGAATTACACATGTTCATCAAGTTGTTTAAAAGTTGTTTAAAGATAATTTTGCAAGTTAAGGTCTCAGTTTGTCATAGTACCACTTTAGTTTTGTGTGAAACAGCTCAGAGAACTATATCTGGTCTCGCACAATATACGTCACCTTGTCTGCTGCTCAGTTCGCTCGGTAGCTTAGCTATCTTCCACAACACACGTAACGTTATCTTACCTGATGCGTTTAACCCAGCGTCATTTTATCAGCTGGGAAGTGAAAGAACGAACAAGATCCGTTGCTCGTGTGAGTAACAAACAGTACATCCCGGCACCAAACAAACATCGTAGCTTCAGCAAAACGTCACAACTTTGGGGTGACTAGTCTTTCTAATTATGTATTTTATACTTCCGTTTTACGACAAACAGACTTTCTTGACTTGCAAAATTATCTTTTAAATTACCAAACGTGTAATTCATGGCTCATTTCAAACGGGATCAAAAAAATCATTTCGCTCCATTCACTACCGTACATATTTTTTCCGAAATATAGTCCCGTGGTGGTCCACCGTAAGAGGGGGGACTTGGCCTCTCCATTATTCCTGGTGCAGCTCATTAGTATGTTGGGTTTTGTTTTCTACTCACTCAGAATACACAGAGCTCAGGATTTCCTTTTTCCTCTTTTCATTCTGAGCCTTGATGATATAGTTCTTCAAATCGCTCGTCTCTTCCTTGTCAGACCTGAGAGAACAAAAGAAAATGATCCGAGTGTAAGAGATGACCCGAGACAACAGAACAGACGGGACACTTAAACGTGAAGGACCGAGCCGGTACCTGAACATGCACGTCTTCTTCAGAGAGCACCAGCGGTTCAGCTCTGTATCGTTAGCAGTTAAAATCTGGGGGAAGAACCAGAGTCTTTAATTAGTTCAAAATCTACAGCTCATGTCTTTCTGTAACAACTTGGTTTTGTATCACCGGGGCAGATTAAGAGTTTGTCTGCTTTAAAAAAGGTGCACTATGAGTTCCTGCATGGTTTCAGCGCAATTTCTTTTGTCGCAAATCGTAGGCATCTCTCCTTGATCCGCTAGCTGCCTGCCCCCTGAACACACCGTGAAAAAGCCCGGTCAGGGCTCGCAAACGTCAAACAAACTAGAGGCACAGGCTGTGAACCAAAACACAACAAACCACTCCAGCCAATCACAGACGAGATGGTTGGGGGAGGGGGTTAGTGACAGTCAGTCATGACAGTTACGGAAACATGGGGCGCGTTTGCTCTGTTTTGCTTGAAATTTACTTGGAACGTCAACAGGAGTGACCATGCAGGAAGTCATAGTGCTCCTTTACATACTTGACGTTTGCTGCCGTGTGTTCTGCTCAGAGAGAAGATTAAATTGAGATCATTCCCTGGTCAGAGCTCTCCCCGGAGGAAAGCAATACCAGATCAGTCACCTCAAGGCTCATCACTGCAGCATTATCAACCAACATCCAGTCAGCAAACATATCTTTGTTCTCACCCATATTACAGCTAGGGCTGGGTACCGAATTCTGTACCTTTTTAGGCACCGACCGAATTGCCTCTAAGTATTGAAAAATACCTCGTCATTCAAAACCCAATTTCAATACCTTAGGAGTGAATCTCATCAGCATCAGTGAGCCAATCAGCATGCTTCTACCAAGATCTAATGTTTGTGATTGGCTGTCCAACGTTACCCGTTGCAGAGACACAGGAAAAACTACGTCACACAAAGACGGGGCTCACGTAGTAGGAGCTGACTTTTTTATTTTATTTTTTTAAGATTTGTGCCATAATGTGTAAGGTTGTAATTTTTTTGTTTGGTTGTTATCGAAAAAAGTATCGGTTAGGAACCGTATCGAAGTCACGGTATTGATATTGAATTTTTTTTTTAACAATACCCAACCCTAATTACAACTGACCATTCTCTAGACCCCGCCCCCGAAAAGCTATTGTCCAATCATAGCTTAGCAGCTGAAACTAGCCACGGAAAGTCTGTCAAAGAGTCGTCCACATGTAGAGAATAGACGACTACGACTACTACTACTACTACTACTACTACTACTACTACTAGGATTTAAAGAGTTTGGTCCTGGATGCTATCAGAGTTTAACCCTCAGAGAAGGGAGGTCCTTGCTTACATCATCCGGTTTAAAAATCGCTCTAAATAAAAACCATGGCTTGAGAATTCATTGCTCTGAATGCTCCAGTATCTGAAGCTGGAAGTAGTGCTGTTCTCACCTCCTCGGTGCTCAGGCCGAAGTCGTTGGCCAGGACCTGCCTGTAGCGGAACCGGCACGGCAGGTCGTCAATGATGTCCTCGTAGTCCAGCTTATAGTACTCGTCCAGGTACTGCTCAAAGCTCTTCTCCTCTGAAATACAAACAGTTACTGTATGTTGGAAGACCCAGGGTAGTTCTATTTCAACGACTCCTTCACTTACAATGTTTATCTTGAAGTTTATATCTTTTAAACGATACTGACACGCAAGACTAGTTACACACAACAGTCTCAACTCTACAACTAACTTGTAAGAACAATGTTTGTGGAAGAAAAGTAAGCTACCTTTTGATAAAGGTAAGCAGTAAACATTTCGTTCTCCTTTGTCTCTGTGAGCTACCTAGATGTTAATTCTAAACCCACGTGTCACACCGGGGCAGATTAAGAGTTTGTCAGTCACGTTTGCTGCCGTGTGTTCTGCTCAGAGAGAAGATTAAATTGAGATCATTCCCTGGTCAGAGCTCTCCCCGGAGGAAAGCAATACCAGATCAGTCACCTCAAGGCTCATCACTGCAGCATTATCAACCAACATCCAGTCAGCAAACATACGTCAACATAACCTTGTGAAATGGTCGAGTAAGCTTATCGGTGAATCCCAGATGTACCCAGCATCCCTGCACACTAGACAGCTACAGCGGATAACCGATTCCATTTTAAATGACAGCTTGCACCCCGAATCCCAGCCTCTCCCTTCTGGAAAGAGGTTTTTAGTTTCATGTTGTGTAGTCATGTGTAATAGAATTTTAGATTTTTTTTTTTAGTCATTTCCTTCTATTTTGTTATGTTTTCCTTTATGTGCAGGGATCACTTGTCTGGTCGGGCAAGTGGGGGAAAAAAAAAAAAAAATCTACTTGCCCAAAGTCGATTTTTACTGGCCCCTATACAAATGTCGAAAAAAAAAAAAGTGCAAAAAAAAAAAAAAAAAAACACTTAAAAAACAAAGTCAAAAAAGCCTAAACTTTTTTTTTTTTTTAAAAAGGCAAAAAGTGTCAAAAACATAAAACAAAACCTAAAAAATGTCCAAAAAAAGTCTAAGACGTTGAACAGCATCAAAAGTGCATAAAAAGTCCATCCATCCATCTTCGTCCGCTTATCCGGTAACGGGTCGCGGGGGTAGCAGCTCCAGCAGGGGACCCCAAACTTCCCTTTCCCGAGCCACATTAACCAGCTCCGACTGGGGGATCCCGAGGCGTTCCCAGGCCAGGTTGGAGATATAATCCCTCCACCTAGTCCTGGGTCTTCCCCAAGGCCTCCTCCCAGCTGGACGTGCCTGGAACACCTCCCTAGGGAGGCGCCCAGGGGGCATCCTTACCAGATGCCCGAACCACCTCAACTGGCTCCTTTCGACGCGAAGGAGCAGCGGCTCTACTCCGAGCTCCTCACGGATGACTGAGCTTCTCACCCTATCTCTAAGGGAGACGCCAGCCACCCTCCTGAGGAAACCCATTTTGGCCGCTTGTACCCTGGATCTCGTTCTTTCGGTCATGACCCAGCCTTCATGACCATAGGTGAGGGTAGGAACGAAAACTGACCGGTAGATTGAGAGCTTTGCCTTCTGGCTCAGCTCTCTTTTCATCACAACGGTGCGATAAAATGAATGTAATACCGGCACCGCTGCGCCGATTCTGACCAATCTCCCGCTCCATTGTCCCCTCACTCGTGAACAAGACACCAAGGTACTTGAACTCCTTCACTTGTGTGCATAAAGTCTAAAAAAAAGCATCAAGCACAAACTCAGTTCTTGATTGGCTAGTCTATATCCTCGACGTTCCACTTCTGGGATTGCTCCGTTGCCGCCGGAAAATCTTTAGACCGGATGTCCGTCCCCTTCCTCTTTGTGTTGGCGTTCTAACCTCCGGTGGATTTGTGAGGACTATGGTTAACTGCTCCTCAGATCTCTGCAGGGTAAATCCAGACAGCTAGCTAGACTATCTGTCCAATCTGAGTTTTCTGTTGCACGACTAAATATAGACTTTAATATCGTCAGATTTAATGTCATTTTGGACCCCAGGACGACTAACTGGTCGTTTAGGCGTCAGCTAATGGGGATCCTTCTAATAAACTAAACTTTACTGACACTTACGTGGATCAAACACAGGCTTGTTTTTGGTGATGACTTCTGCAAAGTGAGACTTTTTCTTCTTTTTGCCCGATTGTGGCAAATCCTCTTTCTTCATCTTCTTCCGTTCCTTTTTCTTCTTAGAGGCGGTGTGCTGGCTCGGGTCGTAGTCCGCATCCATCTATTTCAACAGGATGACTTTAGGTCAGTTTTTTAGGTCAGAATGAATGGTTGCTTTCAGTAAAATTGCGTCTACTCACAATGAAGTTTTCATCTTCACAGTGGGGTCCAGAGGCGTCATACTCCTGCTCCTCTTCATCACCGTCCTCCTCTCGTTCCTCTCCGGTCCAAGTGTCCCAGTTCCAGTGCTCTGTTGCACACACACAAGCCCCCGTATGATACATTAATGCAATGACATGAACATTTTCCACTAGGAAATAAAGCACAAATGACAGATTGTGGTTCTCATTGCTACACAAGTATTAAAGTCCTGATTCTTCTCTGCAGGAATCTGATTCCTTTTAAAGCTTTAAGAAACCTCGAATCTTGAGTGAACTCAAGTGCTCATATGCTTTTTGGCTTTTTCCCCCTTTCCTTTGTGTTATACATCTTGTTTGTGCACATTATAGGTTTATAAAGTGAAAAAGCCCAAAGTCCACCCCAAAGGGACTTACCATCTCCAACAGAAAACACTGTTCACAAACTGCTCCAAACAGCTCTATTGTAGTCCAGCCTTTACTTCAGAGACAAACGTGGTCACTTTGGAACACACGTTATAATGCTCACCTAGCTGCTAGCATGGCACGCCCTCATACTCTGCTTCTGATTGGCTAGTAGTCCTTACCTAGGTACTGTCAGGGCACGCCCTCATACTCTGCTTCTGACTGGCTAGTAGTCCTTACCTAGGTACTGAGCATGTGCGACTCCCAACAAAGATGTTACAGCAGTGAGAGGTCTCACTCTGTAGCTAAAACAGAGAGCTCAACACACAGGGTGAAAAGAGGAGCTGCAGCAATGTGCAGTACAACAAAAATATGTTTTTTGAGAATTAAACCATGTAGACCTATTCTGATATAACCTCTAAATACAATTATAAACCTGAAAATGAGCATAATATGAGCACTTTAAAACTCCTGTTGTCCATGGGTCAAATTTGACCCGTTTTTAAACATCAGCATCAGAAATTTGGGATTCTTTCATCCAAATGGTCCAAAAATGTAAGGTCAGTTGACTACTTTATTGAATTTTGGATGTTTTTTCCCCCAAAACACAAAAACGGTTTAAATGGTTTCAAAACCGTATCCTGAAACTAAACTGACAAAACACAAAACAAAAAGTATTTCATATAAAGAGATTTCTTGACCATGAATTCAAAGAAAAAAAAAAAATGAGTGTAAAACTAGTGGTAATACATTGGTGTGAGTGGTGTGTGCAGTATACTGGTGGTAGTGTAAAACAAAGAAAATGTTGAAAAAAATGTTCAATTTCCCGGGAGGACAACACAAGGGTTGAGGTGATGAAGTAAGGCAAGGCAACTTTATTTATAGCACATTTCAGCAGAGGGCAACTCAAAGTGCTTTACATAAAACATTAAAAAGCAAAAGAGCAAGATAGGAAATAAAAAATAAAGTGAAATATTGACGAATACAAATATAATACAAGATAAAATACAAGAATAAAATTCACAGTTCAATATAAAAATTAAGAATAGGCAACATCAAAAAGAAAGGTCTTCAGCCTTAATTTAAAAAGAGCTGAGAGTCGCGGCTGACCTGCAGCTTTCTGGAAGTTTGTTCCAAATATTTGGAGTGTAAAAACTACGCACGTAAAGAAGTACTACTCCGTTCGGGGGTTTACGTGCACCAGCCAAATGGCTAGTAAATGTCAAACTCTACCAGCTACCCAATAGATTACTATTGGTTTTTTGGTTGGAGAGTGAAGCAAATCTACCAGCCAACTGCATATTTTAGTGCCAATATTGAACCCTGACTGCATTCAATCAAAACATGCAGGTCTGAACACTGCTGCATCGGGAGAAAACCCATCTTACCGTCAAGCTCATCATCATCATCAAACTGAGGCTTCCCCTCCTCTTCTTCTCCGTAGTATTCGTTCCCAAAGAACTTCTGCAAACAGGAAGGAAAACAAATAAAGCAAATGGCGCTTACAAGTTTAAAAGCAAGGAAAAAAATGGTAGTAGGAGTGTGCTCCCATGGTCAAAGACAGTAGTGGCAGTATCTCTACGTTGGCTGGTTTAAAACCTCTAAATGGAGACGCAGCTTGCTGAGTTCCCTGAGCACAAGTCTAATCAGCCAAACTCAGAACACCTGTTAGTGAGAGCAGCAGGAGGAGCCCAGGTGTTACTGATCCCACTAACGATGGCTCTGTTGTACTCAGCTGTCCACACTGAACCAGGCAGCGGTGACGGCTACGTGATGGACCTGTTTCACAGCAGACATTTTGACTTGTCAGATACCCGTTTACACGTACATGGTTATTTTGAAAAACTGAGACATTTCCCTTCGTTTGTGCCCTCCGTTTACACGCAAACGGAGAATTTGCCTTTGAAAACGATTCTTTCTAAAAAACTGCGGCCAGAGTGGAGATTGTGGAAAACTTCGTTTGCACAAAAAACTGAGACAAGCGGAGGTTTTATTTGTTCAAAAGAGAGAGGAAGTGATTCGTTGCTGTTGTTGCTATTTTTGGGATTCTGATTGGCTAACGTGGGCTTGAGCTTCTTTTCTGAAAACTGACAGCTGTGCACAATGTTATTTTTGAAAACGGAGAGGGTGAAATGTCCGTTTATGAAAATAGCCGGCCACATGTAAACGTAGCCATAGTAGGAAAAGCACAGCTGAAATTGATAACTTAACGATGGCTCGGTTCCATCAAGTGTCCCAGCGAGCTATTTCAGTGAGTCAGGACCTCTCCTAAGTGGAATGCAGCCATCATTAATGGTTTTGAATACACCTGTGGCTTTCCTACTATGACATATCAACATGTCTGCTGTGAAAAAGGTATATACCCACCCCCGTATACCCACTAGGAAAACTCCACGATTTCTGTACACCCACTTACAAAAGCGACAGGATAACATTACGTAACAACGATTGTTTCCTGACAGAACGTTCACACTTTCGTTTATATATTCACCGTCTGTGTTGCGAGGCACTTAGGAACTACAACACAGTTGCTTGGCGGTCATTCTCGGCGCAAGTTAACTAATGTGAACCACTAAAGGAGAACGAAAAGCAAATTTAAACTACACTCTTTCAGTGTTTCCTAAGCCTGCGGTCCTGACAGCTTTGTGGGGCCAAAATGCTGGACCCCACAAGTTTAAAGGTCTGTTTGAGGGTTAAAACTTGGTTTTAGGATTAGGGTTAGAATTAGGTTATGGTTAGGGTGAGGGTAAGGGTTAAGGTTAGGCATTTAGTGGTGATGGTTAGGGTAAGGGGCTAGGGAATGCATTATGTCAATGACAGGTCCCCACAAAGATAGTGAAACGCACTGTGTGTGTGTGTGTGTGTGTGTGTGTGTGTGTGTGTGTGTGTGTGTGTGTGTGTGTGTGTGTGTGTGTGTGTGTGTGTGTGTGTGTGTGTGTTTGCGGCCACCTGCATGAGCTGATCGTGTTGCTGTGGATCGAAGTCTCCCTCCAGGTCAGTCTGACTGAAGGCCAGCTGCTCGTTGCCGGTCAGCTCCTGGAGCTTCTTGAGCTTCTCCATGATCTCGTTGCGCTTCAGGTTCTTCAGCTGCTTCAGCTGCTCGCGCTTCTGCTCTTTCTCCTGAAACGAGGTGTTGGGGAAAGGGAGCAAAAGGGAAAAGCCGAGAGAAAGGTGGGTTTATATTAGCTAATGAACGAAGCAGGGCTGGGCAATATATCAATATTATATTACATCGACATCGATGTACAGAGGCTTGCATAAGTTTATGAACCCATGCTAAAGTTGACTAAAAAGAGGAATAAAAAAAAAATCATCTTTTGGAAATTGAACTTAATGCCTTAATTAAAAATAATTAGGAAAAATCCACCCTTTAAGGACACCATTTTCCTTTGTGAATGAATAATGTATCGTAAATAAATAAATGTTCTTCCTTAAAATACAGGGGGCATAAGTCAGTACACCCCTATGTTAAATTCCCATAGAGGCAGGCACACTTTTATTTTGAAAGGCCAGTTATTTCATGGATCCAGGATACTATGCATCCTGATAAAGTTCCCTTGGCCCCCACATCATCACATACCCTTCACCATACCCCCACATCATCACATACCCTTCACCATACCCCACATCATCACATACCCTTCACCATACCCCCACATCATCACATCCCCTTCACCATACCCCCACATCATCACATACCCTTCACCATACCCCCACATCATCACATACCCTTCACCATACCCCCACATCATCACATACCCTTCACCATACCCCACATCATCACATACCCTTCACCATACCTAGAGATTAACATGGTCGTATTTCAGTTAGCCTAATAGCTGGTTTGATTTGCATTGAGAGATGATTTTATGGAAAGTACCCCATGTTAATCTCATGCTAAAAAATGTTTTTTGGACATGTCTTTTTAGTCAACTTTAGCATGGGTGTGTAAACTTATGCAAGCCACTGTATGAGGCTAAATATCGTCTTCAATTTTGGATATCTTAATATCGTGATATGACACAAGTGTTGTCTTTTTTTCAGTTTTTTAAGGCTGCATTACAGTAAAGTGATGAATTCTTATGAACTTACCAGACTATTATTTGGCTTTACCCACTTAGTCATTGCATCCACATTATTTGTGATTGTTTATCATTGTGTTAATATTTTGTGACATCGATGTATTTGGTCAAAAATATTATGATATTTTATTTCTTTTCCATATCACCCAGCTCTATATAGTAATAAGTGATAACAAAAAGTCATAGTACAATATTTAGAAAAAAGTCATAGTACAGTATGATAATGATAATTATGAATTTGATTGTGAGAAGCAGAGGGAGCAAAAGTTAATACTGGCGGGGACAAAAGCTTGGTTTGATTTTTTCCCCTCCCGAACATAATACACACCTTATCCTTCCTTTCTTTCACTTCCTCCCTTTTGCGTTTCCTGCGGTCGTCTTTGGAGCGCACGGAGGTGGCGATGCTGCGGGGGTACGTCTTGACCCGCTGAGCGTCGGGCTCTTCAAATCGGAAGTTGTAGCTTCTCTCAAAGTCCGCCTGCCGCTCCAAGAAAGTCTCCCCTTCCTCTTCCGAATCGTCCACATCATCCTGGACCACCTCTTCGTAGGTCGGGATCCTTAATGCGTCGGGAGAGTTTGCATTATGAATGCCTCGGTTCCTTCACTTCGTAGCTCGCTCGGAAAAACAAAACCAACATCCACACAGGCAGCAACCTACCGTTCATCATCACCCTCATCTAGGTAGCCCTTGTTGAGGACGTAGTCTCTCAGGAAACGCTCCCTCTCGTCCAGCTCTGGGTCATTCCAGTAGTCCCTTAAGTACTTCTGTCTCAACAGAAAACAGTCTCATTACTGAGCAAGCCAAATCTATTTCCCACCAAGCTTTCTTAAGCCCAGTTCAGACCAAAGATCAGGGTTTCCCTTCATAAGAGGAATTTTTGGCACCCCCCTCCCCCCAAAGAGGTTTCAGCCAGCACCAAAGGAAAAATCAGAGGCAAAATGATAACAATTGACAAAAATAGCTGAAAAGCAGAGCCTAAACTTGAATAGTAGCACTTAGGTAAATAGCTACGTTTTCCTGTCCAGAGTCTGGCTGTGTTGAACTCTCCCGGGGATTTTAACAGTGGTATTTAAAGGGGCGCTATGCAGTTTTCTTCGCCGTTTTCTTGCTTTTTGCTGGCAGGTTTCTCTATAGACAGTCCCTCCAGAAAAACGTGACTATGCGATCGCATAATTCAATGCATAATCAGCCAAAGTCCGCATATTTATGCGGGGCCCGCATTTTTTCAAATACGCCGCACTTTCGCCGCATAAATTGCCAATTTCCGCGCAAAATAACACCTTTACCGTACGTAAACCGATCATGCTTACTGTCGCACTGTCCATAGCAATGATTCTCTGTACATCCACTCTAACCTGCGACTTCTCAGGCTTTTTTTGTAGCTGGATATCATTTGTGGTGTCTTAAAACATGAATGAGGGTAGTGATAGTGGGATACTTGCTACAGCTGCATTTCTAGTAGAGATGAAGCTGTTCCGACGGTGCTTAGCACCGCTCCCTCTCTTCAGTCACTCTCTAACTCGCTCGACCACATACCGCGCTCGTGGGCCCAAAACTCTGCCATTTTGACCAGCTGACAGTTTGTAACATAGAAATAAAATGGGATTATGGGTCATTTTATTTCTATAGTTTGTAGCTGATTTTACAAGTTGACTTCGCTATGAGCTGATTGGCTGTTGAAACAGGAGACGTCTCTTACGTTCTAAAACCAGCCTCTGGAGACTCCTCCAGCTGGCTCGAGTCGAGCTGAGACAGGCCGATTCAGACCGCTGCAACTTTTCCCTGCAACGTTCAAAACGGTTTTGTCTTGTCACAAATCTTTAGAGTTTAGATTCTCTGCCCGAGCTTGGCCGATATTTCCCGCCACTATCCTCGGGCTGGACCGGGCCCTGTTTTTTTAATCATTACTTTATTAGCCCAATTGGGTGGGGAGAAAGCTATGCAATAATCATGCACAGCGTCTCCTCCACACACACGCATCACACCAGGCCTGCTGGGCTGTATGGTGGAGCATCACACCGGGCCTGCTGGGCTGTATGGTGGAGCATCACACCGGGCCTGCTGGGCTGTATGGTGGAGCATCACACCAGGCCTGCTGGGCTGTATGGTGGAGCATCACACCAGGCCTGCTGGGCTGTATGGTGGAGCATCACACCGGGCCTGCTGGGCTGTATGGTGGAGCATCACACCGCCGGGGCGATGGGGAGCATCACCCGGGCCTGCTGGGCTGTATGGTGGAGCATCACACCAGGCCTGCTGGGCTGTATGGTGGAGCATCACACCAGGCCTGCTGGGCTGTATGGTGGAGCATCACACCAGGCCTGCTGGGCTGTATGGTGGAGCATCACACCGGGCCTGCTGGGCTGTATGGTGGAGCATCACACCGGGCCTGCTGGGCTGTATGGTGGAGCATCACACCAGGCCTGCTGGGCTGTATGGTGGAGCTTAAGAAACATAAGCAACATGGAGCTTGTATAAATAAAATCAGGAGAATTAACTTTGAGCAAGTTTGGAGGAAAGTTGGAGGTATGGAACCATTTTAAACAAGTCGTGGGCAGTGACAACATGTGTGTTGGCTTTCTCGAGTGCATTAAGTGCAGCACGCTGCTCGCCTATGACAGCAAAAAAACGGGAACAGACACATGAAGCAGGCTCGTCATGGCAGAAAAGATGATAGTCAGCCTTCAATGTCCTCTTTTGTTACTTCTCCAAGCACACCCCTTCTAAACAGATTTCTGCAGCTCAAACAACTCAGAATTGTAGTTGAGAATGTCAGTTATAACGGCCCACGTATTAAAAAACTGCAATGTGCACGGGCTCGGGTAGGGTCGGGCTTGATTTTTTTGGGCCAGATCTAAGCTTTACAAATCTTTGGTCTGAACTGGTCTTTACACCCAATATATCTCTCACACACACACACACACACACACACTCACCATGTCCTTCACCTCCTCCGGACCCTCGAGGTCAGCTTGGCCTTTCAGCCAGTCCACATAGTCTGCCTCTTCTTTATCCTACAAACAGCAACAGGAGCAGAGAAATCCATCCTGACCTGTAATGCTTTTGTACGTCTCTATTTCAAGATGGGATGGAACTGCTAACGGCTTCTGACCTTCTCTTCCTGTGTTTTGATCCTCCTGATGAGCAGCTTGGATGGTCCCTCTCGCCCACTGCCCTTGTCGTCATCATCGTCATCATCATCATCGTCGTCGCTGTCCTGGATGAACTTACGGAAGCTGAGGAGAGGTTTTAGTTTCTGTAAATAGTTTGCGAGTTAAGCTTGATTTATGCTTCTGCGGAGGCTCCACGCAGAGCTTTCGCCTGTAGCCTACGTAAGTGGCCTGAAGTTGATACTTGTGCGTTGGTGTGTGTGTCGATCTCTTTAAGAGAATAGCAGGGCCGGCGTGTGTGTGTGTGTGTGTGTGTGTGCGCGCGCGCTTGTTTTACTATATTCGTGGGGTCCAAAAACCGGGAGTCCAGTATACTTGTGGGGTCTGCACAGCCTTGTGGGGCCCAAAATGCTGGACCCCACAAGTTTAAAGGGCTGTTTGAGGGTTAAGACTTGGTTTTAGGATTAGGGTTAGAATTAGGTTATGGTTAGGGTGAGGGTAAGGGTTAAGGTTAGGCATTTAGTGGTGATGGTTAAGGTTAGGGTAAGGGGCTAGGGAATGCATTATGTCAATGAGGGGTCCCCACAAAGATAGTGAAACGTGTGTGTGTCTCTGTCTGTCTGTCTGTCTGTGTGTGTGTGTGTGTGTGTGTGTGTGTGTGTGTGTGTGTGTGTGTGTGTGTGTGTGTGTGTGTGTGTGTCTGTGTGTGTGTCTGTGTGTGTCTGTGTGTGTGTGTGTCTGTGGTAGAGAGAGTGACTGTGCTGATCCATTTGTCCGACACGACTGAAGCGTGGTGTCGCGACGTCATACATCCATGGTTGATGCTGCACGCCCCTGACCGGCAGCTGATTGGACGAACGCCTGACGTGTGTCTTCTCGAGAATTTCAACCGAGAGTTTCTGAAAACATTTTAAGCGAGAAATAGGCCGTACGGTTGCTGAATCTGTCTTCATTTCAGATCGACAACGGTCCGTTTGAAAGACTTTCGTCTACTTCTACTGGATAGTCACGTCGCGTTCAACGGATTCATTTGCATAAAGATGGGTATCGGCCAGCTTTTGGACGCGCAGCATTTTCTCAAATGCAGCGCCGCCTTCCCGGGATGCTTTGCAGGGGCGTTAAAGTCGCTTGACGTCACCTATAGGAATAGAGTGGAGCGTCACACGGCCAAATGGATCACCAGCGTGAGAGAGTGACGTGATTAGCTTCAGAGTGAGTAGTGACTCTAGAGTCATAGTGAGAGAAACAAAGTGTCTCCCCTGTTCTTTCTGACCACGGTGGGAAATCTGGAGCAGGAGAAGTTAACCCTCTCCTTGATTTCATGTTGTTTACGGAGAAGGAGAACCAGGAAATGAGTCGGGGGAAATGCAACGCTACCAAGCCACGGCCGAGCGACGTGAAGTTACATTTTGTGAGAGGTGCAGGTCAGGCTACAGCTTACGGTCCGTGTCTCCACCTACCTACGTACGTAGCCACGGCGTTGACTTAACGCAGAAGCATAAATCGGCGTTCATACTGCCAGACCCTTTAAGATTGTTTGAGTCTTACCTCTGTTTCAGCTCCCGCTGCTCCTGAATGTAGCTCGGAGAGGCAGCTCTCTTTGAAAGAAAACAAAGAGGATTAAAAAAAAAACATCTCTTACCTGTTACTATCTCCATATTCTTGTTATTTACTAAGTTATTTGGTAACAGGGTCTACCTCTATTCTCCTGGCGGCCTCCTCGTCATCACTGTCGTCATCATCCTCATATTTGCTGTGAAGTAAAAACAAAAAGATCAGAGATAGGAGTAGAAGAACAATAGCAGGTTTTATGTGTATATGTAAATAATAAAGGCGATACTATCAGTGTTTCCCACACAGACTAATGTGTGGCGGTGCGCCTCACCATCAACACTGTTTTTTATTTTAATCGCTATTTAAAACACGTTCTTCTGCATTTCCTTTCCCTGCTCTCCTCCGTCTCTCTGTCACTTGTGTCTCGCTCACACACACACACACACACACACACACACACCTCCTCCCACCGTGCGGTGTTTTTAGCCCCCGTCGTCGCCTTCCAGGCAGCGCGGCAATGGTTATGTCAAAGAAGTTATGTTAGTGTTAAGGTGAGGGTTAGCTGCCTGTAAGGCGACGTAGGAGGCTTAAAACACCATCGAGCCCACCGTGCACACAGCGTCTGTCTCCGTAAAGGAGAGAAGACGGCTGGCCAAATTCACTAGTTCACTAAAGGTTGGTATCTATCTCGTGAACACCTTTACACAATCACACATTCACAATCTAGTCGCAAGTTTGCGGTAAAATGCAGTTTGTTGTCGAGGTCAAAACACTATATGTAGCAGCTGTGAATCAAATGAACGTGCACGAACGAATGACGAAATGAACGCATGAAACACTGACTGTTATCAAGGTTACATTCGCAAAAAATTTTACCAAAATAAGAGTAGCTTGTATCTTGTGACATTCTCAAATAAGCCATTTGCTCGCTCACCCTTCCTTCTCCAGTATGACTTTACGTTCATAGTCCTTGAGATACATGGGCTTCACTGCTGTCTTCGACGTTGAAGGCTTCTCATTACTGGTGGATGCATCTGAAAGATTTACAGGTATTGTTTATAGGTCTTATAAGGTAACTGCTAATACACTGCACATATTTAGATTTCATTTATAATGACTCTAAACCACCTGCTATAAACCAACTGTATACTACTGTCTACACTGACCTATATTTCTCGTCCTGTCTATACTTTTTATATCACGTTGCACTTTTCTGCTCTTTTTGCACTTCTGGTTGGACGCAAACTGCATTTTGTTGTCTTTGTACTTGTACTCTGCACAATGACAATACAGTTGAATCTAATCTAATATTTAAAAAATAAAAAAAAAAGATATCCTAGAGACTGTGACAGCAATACCAATGATAGTAGAGCTGAACTGTGAAATTAAGCGCCAATTGTTTTGATAATCGATTAATCGGTTTGAGTCATTTTTTAATGAAGAAAAAAAAAGAAAAGAAATGAAAATTCTCTGATGTCAGCTTGTTAAATGTGAATATGTTCTAGTTTCTTCTCTCCTCCGGACAGTAAACTAAAGATCTTTGAGTTGTGGACATAACAAGACCTTTGAGGACGTCATCTTGGGCTTTTGATTCAACATTTTTAACAGGTTTTTGCATTGTATAGACCAAACAACTAATCGATTAATCAAGAAAATGATCAACAGATTAATCGATACTGAAAATAATCGTTAAGTTGCAGCTTTAAATGACAGCGTCTCACACTGTAATGTACGCAATAATCACCTTCTGAGTAGAACTTTGCATCTGCCTCATAGATCTTGGGGTCCTTCTTCTTCAGCAGAGACAACGTTCTGTAAAAATCCCTCTCAACTTCAGGGTCTAGTTCCTAGGAGGGTAACAACAAGACAACATTTCAAACACAACGGCCAGTTGTTGAGAGCAACACGCGGTTATCCATTTCGCAGTTATAAACATAAACATGGCATACGTGCAGTTTAGTGTCCTAACTAAACATTATAAATGGCCCCAAGTTGATTTCCTGTTCAGTGTATGTGAATGACGTGTTATTAGGGATCCCACGTAACTTCTAGGCAAGTCCAGGCTGTTGTCTAGCAATGAAATTCCATTAAAATGTGTAATAGTGTGTGGAAAGAGAAAAAGAAGTCTGGGACAAATTAAAAGTGTATGGTGTAAATTTTGACCTTTCACATAAGTCTGTAATGTACTGTATCATACGTATTGTTTGTTTTAAATTATGGAAGACAAGATGCTGTGTGGTCTTACAACAGACTGTAGTAAACAGTGACGATGTGTGTAAACAGGTGCTCACTGAACTTTGTTTATTAGCTCATTTTGCACAATAATAATACTAAGTTAATTTGATATAGCACCTTTTATAGACGAAGTCACAAAGTGCTTCACATGATAAAAATGTGTACAAATACAGTACAATCCAACAGAAAATAAACAGGGGAAAAAAGAAAATAATTAATGATGATGTTATGATAATAATTAGTTAAGTTTGTTATCGTTTTATTCATTATTTTTGTTTTTTTCCTGGTATGATATGTAGCCTACTGTGTGTATAGTTATAACTTGTATTCTGTCAAACGTAAAGCACTAGGACTGCACTGCTACAGCTGTGTATGGGTCTGTCCTTCTCTTATGGGTTTGTATTTTGTTATTTTATACGAGTTGTGTCATGAAATGATAGTGTATGTTTTAGTTTTTGTCTTACAATTCTTTTATTTTTTATTGTTTATGATGTTATGTGTATTTATTATTGCACTGCCACATTTTCAAGTGAGTTGTAAGGAGCTCAGGAAGAATAGCACCTGCAATGCAGGATCTAATGAGAATCCTAAATAAACAAACAAACTATGAAAAAGAAAGAGAAAAGGCAGCCATGCTAACCACTTCACTGTCCCCAGAGCTGGACTCGGACGACTCGGAGTCACTCTCATCTGCTCGGTCTCCGTATCGGTCCTTCACTGCACAACAACACACAACACGCAGATATATTATACCCACAAATATCACACAGCGTGGCGGAAAAACAACTTAAAAGCTAGCTAACGTTACTCTTTCCCACGTTGTGTTGTTAGCTTGACAGTGTAGCCATCATTAGCTCATTAGCTAGCTAAGTTAGCAGTGACACACTCACGTCTCTGTAGCTCTTCTTTCTGTCGGTACTTCTCATATTTCTGAGCGAAGCCGGGGTTGATTTTCAACTCCGATTTGCCTGACATGGTTTAAAAGAAAGAGATTACAGACACAGTTAAAACTACCCGCTAGTAAAGGGAAGTCATTCCAACTACAACATGCGCGTGTGGAAAGCTGGACCAGGTGGTTTCCGGAGTCCGGACGGACTACAAAGCAACGTTTAATGTGCATGTCGCCACCTACTGTAACGGAGGCGAATATGCGGATGGCGAAGGCATGTTCCGCCCTGCTCTGCCTTACTCTGCCTCTGATTGGCTTACCTTGGCATTCTTACTCTAACGCTAACCAATCTCACGCCTCATGACTAAATCTAACCAATCCAACCAAAGAAGGCAACGAGTATTAGCCAATCAGAGGCAGATTAGGGCGGGCCATGCCTTTTCTATCCCGAGAAACGCAAATCTGTATTAATTAACTATATTCTGGATATTGAACTTGTATTATAATTGTTTTCACCTGTCTCTAACTGTCCTTTGGTGCTCCCGTAGACTGTAAAAAAGGTGGCTAGCCCCTTCTTTAAATAGTCATGTTCACCAGTTTCCCTGCAGTTACAAGTCTCATGTTTACCTGATGCTGTCTGTTTAATCCATAGACTGTATATAAGAGGTTTCATCACGTATAAAGTAGTATTGAGTGTAGTACAGTTTCCTCCAGGGGGTGCACTAATACCGATTTTACCTGATGACATTTTCTCACCACTTCCTATCCTACTATCCTTTAAATATTGTTATTTTCACTGTGAAAGCAGAAGCACATCTCTATTAATGTAACATTCACAACATTTTTGGTTCCCACTTTTTTTGTCTTTAATTTTTATATATATATATATATATATATATATATATATATATATACACATATATACACACATATAAATATATATTTAAATAAATATATATACATATATACACACATATAAATATATATATATATATATATATATATATATATATATATATATATATATATATATATATATATATATATTATATATAAATAAATAAATAAATAAATATATATATATATATATACACATATATACACACATATAAATATATATATATTATATATAAATATATATATATATATATATATATATATATATAGTTAAGTTTAAAGAAAACCCAGAGCACAGAACAACAAAAGGAAAATGTATTAGAAAGACATCAGACATGTAGGCTATTAAACATATTTGCACATTCTAAGAGTTACAGATTTGTTAAATTAGAACGTAATAACCATTATAGATTTAAAAAATATATATATTATTTGTTGAACTATGAAGCATTTTGTATAGTTGAATGAATCTGGAAACTTTTCATGAACCCCCTGGCAGAGTGCCACGTTCCCCTGACGGTCCCCGGGCCCCACTTTGAGAATCCCTGGGCTACATAGTAGGCCTATTATTTAAAGTGAGTCATTTTGTGTACTCACTGATGGGACAGGCCGTCCGTTTCTTCCTCCCAGTTTACTGGAGAGGATGGTTACTCAACGCGGGGGCAGTTGAGGGGGCGAGGCAGTGTGACGGAGGAGACCTAACAGTCCAACGTCATGTCCTATCAGAGCAGTCTGGGATGAACAACATCCAGAATGAACTTAAGTGACATGGCTCATGTGTGACTCTTGACAGCGTCAATATAGACCCAAAACATCAAGAAGGACCCCCTGAAACAGAATAACATAGGCTAACTCACACATTATCATGTCAGCAGGTAAACGCAAAACCTTGACCTGATTTAAGCACTGGATATCGATCATCAGATAGCGCTTGTGCATGGCATATAAGATAAGATACGGAAAGGGTTATTGTCTGTCACACGTGAATTTTTGACAGGGCAAATAACATAAAAGAAATGTAACAAATGTATAAGATAAATATGATACATAGCAGGAAGATCAGTGGTGGAAGAAGTATTCAGCTCCTTTACTTAAGTAAAGGTACTAATACCACACTGTAAAAATACAAGTACAAGTCTTGCATTGAAAATGTTACTGTAAGTAAAAGTATGCATGTATCATCAGGAAAATGTACTTGAAGTATTAAAAGTAAAAGTACTCAATGCAAACAAATCCTAACAAGCAAAACAGTTTTGTCAATCAACATCAAGTGTTTAATCAATGTAGCTGTACTTGTAGGCTTATAATATTGTTGGGTAGTTTCATAATAAAACATCATATTGCATGTGTTTTGTGTGCAAAAACTTGTGTACAGTGACAATTTCAACTCTACAGCAGTGATAAATACCCGCCACTCTGCTGCGCTGAAGTTTGGCACGTACGTTGGTGGAGGAAGATTGTGAAGGAGTAGGCCACTGATATCGCTAGGTAAGTAACATCCCTGTGCTGTCAACACCAAACCGGTATTTTTCATTTCACAATCATTTTAGAGTTGTGCTGATGTAAGCTGAGGTCATATTACAAGTAGCCTACCCTTTCTACGTTAACGTTATCGACGTGTCAATTAACGTACTCACGTTTAGTAATTTAGGCTTCTGGCTACTCCATAGTTTGGGGAAACAGGAAATGTACTGTCGATGTGAATTGAGTTACCATCGGATTACACCCAGCCTCAAATAGGGCGTACCACTTGAGCATTTAAAACTTGAAAAATATCCATTTTAAAGTACATTTAGAACTGATTAAAATGTGTGATTAATCATGATTTAACTATGGACAATCATGTGATCAATCTGAAGATGTAGTAACATGAAATGAACAATGGGTGTACCTCATACCTGCATGTTAATGATCTTCCTAAACAGTGTCGCAGGAAAGAATGTCAAATGTATGCTGATGACGCTGTTGTATACACATGTAGGCATATCTTTACTTTATATATTAAATGATATATTTCAAAAAATAATGGCAAACCTATTGAATACAACATTGCGAATTTGAGACTAATTCAAATCTGGATAAAAAGCCAAGTAAATCTATCTTTTAATTCAATTAATTTTTGCAGGATATATAATTTGTTGGCATGTCATTCCTTATATGTCTATTTTCATTTCCTATATGATAAAGGCATTGGCCTACATTACCTCCCAAAATTAAAAATAATTTGATAAAACTAAATAAAGGGGACCATGCAAGTTTTAGTTTTTCTGGGTCTTTTTCGACACTTTAACGTGACGTTTTTGACACTTTACAATGTTTTTGTTGCTTTTTTCTAGGCTCTTTTTTTAAGCTTTTTTAGACATTTGTCAATTTTTTCAATGTTCTGTTACCATTTTCTTTTTTTCAAATGCTATAACTAGGGATGTCCAGATCCAATCACGTGGTTTCAGACTCGATCGGAATCGGACGTTACCTCCCGATCAGGACTTGGATATATACGTATATATATTCTCATTATTTTTTAACACATCTATAGTTATGCAGTGGCACAGAGTTAGACCCTTTTGACTCCACACAGAAACAGCAACGCGTGCAGCATGACATCACTTTGTTGCAGAGACGCTATTGGTTAAATGCCGGCAAAGTAGAACACGGAAGCAGCTTGAAGCAGAAAGCGCGAGTATGTCTGCGGTCTGGAGGTATTATAAAGTTGATGACAACAACATTGCCATAGCAAACTGTGAGATATGTAACAGAAGTGCTCTGTTTGTTAACAGAGTTGGATGTTAAAATAAGGTGAATTAAATAAAAAATAAGGAACATCCTGGATCTATTTTTTCGCTCTTCTTTATTCTTTTTTTATATATTATAGAAGTATCGGATCGGGACTCGGTATCGGTAGATAATCAAACTCAAATGACTCGGACTCGGACTCAAGGGCAAAAAAACCTGATCGGGACATCCCTAGCTATAACATTGAATAAAACACCCAAATTCAATGAAAATAGTGAACTGATCATGTATTTAACTTGTGAAGAGCGTTGTATGGAACCATACACATTATTTTTTTTTGATAATTCGGTTGAAAAACAACCCCACATTTCTAATATAGAAACTTTGAAAATGGGTCAAATTTGACCTGAGGACAACAGGAGGGTTCAGAGGATATATGATGAGCTTATTGTAAGAGTGGGTGGATTCTGAGATGATAAACTATCAAATCTAAGAACTCCAACAACATAATCTTTGATCAAATATCGTGAGTAGCACCATTGGTCAAGCTGTTGTAGGGTGAGTAGTGTGGGGTGGTCTCTGGCCAATTAAACACAGCCTGAGCAAAGGTCGGTGGCTGTCTGACTGGTTGGTTTTGTTTATGTAGGATCGGGTGAGGAGTAATGTGTCGTCACACTTCTGGGAGATCACATGTCTTACACATGTGGAACCTGCTCGGAAATGTCATCATAATATATTTATGTGATTGTGCAACATGGGTTATCCTTTCCATGTTTATTCTACACCAAAATGTAAACAAAGAAGAAACACCAAATGAGCTTTAGTTGTATAACTGTTTATGAATAAAGTTAGTTAGTCATATACGGTATTTGTAAAAGTAAATCACTTCAAATGTGCTGCAATCAGAAAGAACTGTCTTCAGTAAACTGGATATTAACCCTCATGTTGTCCTTGCGTCAAATTTGACCCGTTTTTTTTACAAGAAAACCTCCCAAAAATAACACGGATGGTTCCATACAACGCTCTTTGCAAGTAAAGTTAAGGATTAGGAATTTTGGTTGTTATATTAAAATCTTTTATAGCATTTTGAAAAAGATGGTTTCAAAACAGTATCCTGACTAAACTTTAACAGTCTGTGATTATCTATTTGTCCAAATAATTCATAATTTCAGCTGTCTTTAACTAAAAAAATGGTATAATTTCATATAAATGATGTTGATTGATTATGAATTCCAAAAATAATTGTAAAACTAGTGGTAATAAGTTGATGTTAGTGGTGTATCCAGTGGAAAAAAGGGCTGAAAACGCATCTAAAAAAAGGGTTAATCTTTTTATTTTTACCTGGGAGGACAAGTTGCATGGGTGACGGGCAGACAACACAAGGGTTAAGGCTTTCTCTCACACTGAAAAACATCTAGTAGTGAGTAGAAAACACTCCACAACTTTAGCCATATATTTATTCCATTCATCTGTGGAAGTACCTGGAATGATCCTGCCAGTACATGACATTTGTGGTTGAATTAATGATTAATGATGTCAAGGGATTCGGACAAAACTTTTCTTTGAAAAACAGATATCTTCTGCACTCTGTGTCTGTTCAAACCAAAACAAATTGACCCACAGGAGTCTCAATAACTGCTATTTTTTTCCCCTTCATTTAGAACAGCTGAAGAGAGACCGTAAACGGGGGAGAGAGGGGGGACGACACGCAGCGAAGGGCCCCGGGTCGGACCCCAATGGACGCTGGCAAGGACTGAGCCCACATGGGCTAGAGGCCGCCCCTCAATAACTGCTTTGACGTGAAGTGAAAGTTGGAAAGTGAAGTGTTGGAAATTAGGGTTGAATCAGGAAAGATTTACATGTCATGTATAGTTTTACTAATAATCATATACAGTATTTTCCTCAGAGGGGGATCTGAGAGTCGGCAGCAGGGGCGACTCCCATCCTTTGGACTAGAGTGCTGACAATCTGACAATTGGGCTTTCATTGGATGAGAATACCTATCAGAGTATCTTCCCAGCCCTTGTCACATGACCAATTGATATTTCCACGACAACTATGCAAAGTTCTGATGCCACGGAGCCAGCAGTGTAATTGTTGGCAGACTGAGCCTATAGAAAATGTTTCTCGTATTCGGATATGCAATTTGTTTAAAATGAAAATTGTAGTAAATTAATAAGTGAAATTAATAATGAATGTGATTTTTTACTTAGCAGAACTACATTGTGTTGTTCTATCCTATCCAATAGTTCCTATATTTCTAAGCAGATTTTCTATGCTATGCCTCTGGGCCCCCCTGACGGACTATTGGTCCCCTGCCACCCCATTAAAAAAATTACCTCCTATGGAGCCATTTTGATGCTAATAAGCCATCACCCCCCATTAGCATCCCATTGACTCCCATTCATTTTGACGTCACTTTGACAGAGAATACATCTGAAGAGTTTAAAGACTCTATTTGTCCATTGTTTATTTCTAAAGAAACACGACAATGTATAAAAGGCTCCATTACCTTGTACCTCACGTTATGGCTCCGTAGCAGACGTTTTTATAAAAATAGGCTAACGATTGGGTCATAACCACGAGACTTACTGTCTCATAGTAGAGGAATTACCGTACAGTCAGGAGAAGCTCTCAGGCAGTTTGGACTTACATTAGCTGTTTAAGTTTAATTACTAATGTTAACTAGCATTTTAGTTAGCAATAATTAGCCTGTGTCTATGTTATCTCCTTACATATACCTACGCTCTCCGTCTCTGCTAGATTGGGAATGATTGAGATTTCTCTTGGCACAGCTACCAGAAGACTTCCAACTTTCAGACAGGTTGCTCACGTCACATCTACGTCTTCAAGCTCAGTTGGAGGCTGTTCAGTAACGCTCAGCCATCACCGGGAAAGAGCTTCTAGACTTCACTGGTCTCCGTTGCTTTGTCCATTAATTGTACTGTCTATGGGAACTGCATGTTTTCTTTCGGCAGGAACTACTTGTGTGTTTATCCACATGTCAATAGACGTGTCACTGAATCTTTTACCTGACTCATGTTATCAGCTCAACACTTCCACGCTTCCTCAGCCTTGAACTTTGCACGTGACACTGATGAGTTTGGTTTGACCTCAGATCATCAGCATGGTCACAAAGCTATTTGTTTTCCCTCTTTTGTCAGATAGCTGTCGTTGCGGCTTACTCTTATTAAAGCCACCCCAAAACATGGATTTCAATGAAAACATTGTTTATTAAAGCTATGGCCACAAGATTGTCAAAAGAAGTTTCATTTTATCTGATCTTCATAGATGATTACTTAAAACTCATTGAACATTTCAAAGTGAAAATTAATAAATTCACCAACCAATTAATCTATATACTACACATCACCTGACAATCTCAAGTTGACCATAATGAAAATATATGTTAACACGTAAACATGAAAGTAAATATTACCAAATTAGAAAGGGTATTTAGTCAGTATTCAGAATGTATCAGCTTTGTAAAAGACTTTTCAGCTCTCACACGTTGATATATCTTTTAATTTTATGTGCAAATAAATAAAAATAGAGAGAGACTCTCATATTCACGGTGTTGTTACTTTTCCTTTTTTGGTGGTCTCAAGCTGTGGGAGAATTTCTAGGAACTGTGTGGTTTCGCCTTTTACTGTGCCCCGGCCTGACTTTCTAGGAAGAAGGTCACGTTTCCATAGAATAACAACAAAAACACCCCCGGCCCCCCTTGAAAAAATGCCATGTGCACATACCAAAGCTGCTGTATGAAGTGGAGCATACTGCTGTACATTACTCAAAACCTGTCCTCTGCCACATAGCAACACTTCATCCACCCACGATAACAACACAGAGGGAAAGTAAGACGTTTGCACCATGTGCTATACTAAATTCACCAACGGCCCATATAATAACCTGCATGTGTGAAAACTAGTTTGCAAGCAGCGATTGCAAAGAAAAAGCTTTCTAAAAGTGATGGATGAATGGTTGAAATAGTCAGCTAAAAGTAGGCTAAATGATACAGTTTAAATAGCTAAAAGTAATGGCTAACTAGTTAGCTAAAAGTAATGGCTAACTGTCGAAATAGTTAGCTAAAAGTAATGGCTAACTAGTTAGCTAAAAGTAATGGCTAACTGTCGAAATAGTTAGCTAAAAGTAATGGCTAACTAGTTAGCTAAAAGTAATGGCTAACTGTCGAAATAGTTAGCTAAAAGTAATGGCTAACTAGTTAGCTAAAAGTAATGGCTAACTGTTGAAATAGTTAGCTAAAAGTAATGAATTAAACAGTTGAAATAGTTAGCTAAAGTAATAGATTAAACAGTTGAAATAGTTAGCTAAAAGTAATGGATAAACAGTTGAAATAGTTAGCTAAAAGTAATGAATTAAACAGTTGAAATAGTTAGCTAAAGTAATGGATTAAACAGTTGAAATAGTTAGTTAAAAGTAATGGATAAACAGTTAAAATAGTTAGTTTAAGTAGCTTAATGAATAACATCCAGCTTCTGCCACTGCAGGTAGCCCATACGCTGACCAAAGCAACGTAAACATTGACAATTTCTATTCGTACTACTGTATTTGGAACAGAGGAAAACATGGAGGGAACGCTTTACACAAGAGCATTTAGTTTGGTATCTAAATTAACAGATGTGACTGTTAACAAGTTGCATTAAAGTATATTCAGAAATGATTCATCAAAAACTGATCCCAGACAGTGGTTATTCTATAATAAATAGAAGCATTTATTTATGTACAGCATGTGTTTGAAGTTCACAACAGTCTAAAACAGACATTATTACCAAAAAAACAATAAAGAACAAATATTTACATTTATGAACATTATATATTTACACGCTTAAACGGCACTGTTGGTCGGTAAATGTCAAATGACATTATGTACAGCTTCACTAGTACTTATGAATGTTTTCTACCTAAAATCCTCACAACGGTCAACGTCTTTGTTAGGTATAGCCTCACCTGCATTTAGCACTGTAAACAGGAAGAGACACTGATTTTATAAATATCCACTGAGTTCAATAGCACCAACATTAACATGTGAACATAATGTCATTAAAAAGGCACACATCTGTCAGCGATATAAATAAAGGAGCTCATACAGCCATGAAGAAAGTGTTTGTAAAACCATTATAGGGCACATGGCTGTCTTTAGTCAGGAATGCAGGAGGCAAGTTGGTTCTGGTCCTGAGGGAGGATGTAAATATATACACGTGCCATGGTAAAGATATTTAGACACGGCCCCATTCGTCACACGGTTACATCAAAGCCTGAGGAATGCACTGGTACTCTCGAGAGGGGAGTAGAGAGGGGAATCACACATTGAAAAGAAAGAGTAGCTGGAAAAAGTGTTCGGAGAAACTCTGAAACAAAAAACAGCTGCTGAAAAACCCTGTGTTGTGACCATATGATGATAGAGCTACAAAGATAAATCGATTAGCTGTCAACTATTAAATTAATCGCCAACTATTTTGATGCTCGATTAATCGCTTTGAGTCATTTTTTGCGGAAAAAGGGAAAAATTCCAGCTTGTTAAATATAAATATTTTACCGTTTCTTCTCTCCTCTGTGACAGTAAACTGAATATCTTTGAGTTGTGGACAAAACAAGACATTTGAGGACGTCATCTTGGGCTTTAGGAAACACTGATCAACATTTTCACCATTTTCTGACATTCATAGACCAAACAACTAATTGATTAATTGAGAAAATAATCGGCACACACACACACACACACACATTATTGAGACTTATTGAGGTCACACTGGTTAAACTGGCACATGCAGAAGTATTATATTCACCTATGCTCAACTTTAAACCCGCTCTAGTGTAAGTGCTTGTTAAGGGGTAGTCTCGTATTGCCAGACCCTCCTCGGAGTAGGGTCTAACTAGTCCACACAGCATTCCTGGATGGGAGAAAAACGTGCTGTGGTTTATTGGCATTTCTTTAAACCAATCACAATCGTCTTGGGCGGCACTAAGTGCCGGACGGAGCAACGGTGACTCTGCTAAATAGTCTCAGGGAAGGAACTTGTTTTGGTGGAACGTGCACATAGGGATGTGAGCTCTGGAATTAAAATGGCTGTTGAGTGTGTGATAAGATTTTTACTAAAAAAAAAAGATTGATATAATATGATTGTCGGTTCTAGCTCGGAGGATTGTTTCCCGAATCGACCGGAGTTTAGAATGCTAACACAAAGAGGAGGAAGGTGACGGACATCCAGCCAAAATTATCCCGTAAATTAAACATCGTCGATACAGAATAGTTATGGGATAAAAGTCAGGTTTAGATACTTGCTTCCAATAAACAAATATACATTTGGGGAGATATATTCACTTTCTAGGCAGAAAGGTGAGAAGATTGACTCTACTCTCATGTCTGTGCGTTAAGTATGGAGCTGGAGCCATAAGGCGATTAGCTTAGTTTAGCATTGCTTTACACATAATTGCTCGTTTGTTGTTCCGTACAGACAACAAAGCATAAAGGCAAAAAGTCTTTATGTTAAGCCGCCTACACGTGATAGCTGGCTAAACCGCTTTGCGCTGGCTCTTCCATTCATTTCCTATGGGGAGAGCGGTGGCGCCCAACTATTCACTGCGCTACCCCTGGCGTCACGCACCGCTCGCTTATCATGTGTAGGCGGCTTTAAGATGAGCTTCATAATCAAAGGATTAGTACAACATTTTGGGAAATGGGCTTATTTGCTTTCTTGTCGACAGTTTTGATACCACTCTCATATCTGTTTGTTAAATATGTAGATTAAACCAGCAGCTGGTTAGCTTAGCTTAGCAAAAAGAGTGGAAACAAGTGGAAACAGCTAGCATGGCTCTTTCTCAAGATAATAAAATCGGCCAGCCAGCATCTCTTAAGCTCCCTGATTAACACGTTATATCTCCTTTATTTATTCTGTACAAAACCCACAATCAAAAAATTCAGGCTAGCTGTTTCTCCTTGCTCCCAGTCTTTGAGCTAAGCTAACCGTCTCGTCGTGGTAGCCAAGCAGTAAACTCCGGGGCTGATAAATAAAGCCAACACGGACTGTAGCAGCTGGAGCCCACATTGAGTTTCACATCGGCTCTTTGGAAACCCATGTGTGACGTCACGGAGACTAAATCCATCTTTTATACAGTCTATGATGGTTGCCTTGTATTTACCATACACACAAGAGAGTGGCCAAAATGGCAAATAAGGTTTTGATAATGTTCCATGAACGAAAATAATTAACAGTGATATGTACAACACTCTAAACTTATTGCATGAAAAACAAGACATTACGTGACATAACCCTCATGTTGTCCTCGAGTCAAATTTGACCCGTTTTCAAAGTTACTATATCAGACATTTGGGTTTCTTTTTAACCAAATTGCCCCGAAATAACATGGATGGTTTCATAACACTCTTCACAAGTGAAATTAAGGATCTGATCTCTCTTTCATTGAATTCTGGGCGTTTTATATAATTTTATAGCATTATCCTGACTTAACTTTGACATATCTGTGATAATCCATTATCTTCATTCCTCTGTTCTTAACTTTTAGTGAAATCATTCATAATTTCAGCTTTTTTCTAACACAATAATTTGATAATTTCATATAAATGAGGTTTATTGACTAGAAATTCCCAAAAAGATGTGTAAAACTAGTGTAAATAAGGTTGGTTATAGTGGTGAATATACTGGTGATAATGGGGGAAAAGTGCCACCAAACATTGAAATAAGCGCCAAAAATGTTGAAAAGTAAGCAAAACATGGAAAAAAAGCGACAGTGTCTGAAAAAGTATTCATTTTGACCCGGGAGGATAACACAAGGATTAAAAGGGGCTGTACTCGACATTCAAAACATTATTATAGCACAACGCAGAAGGTCGAGGGTTCGAATCCGACCTGTGATGGTTTTCCTGCATGTCTTCCCCCCTCTCTCTCCCCTTTCATATCTCAGCTTTCCTATCCAATAAAGGCAGAAATGCCCCAAAAAAAACAATATTATAGCAGCAAACCAATATTTGCTCTGTAAAAATATAGTGGAGTAATGGCATCCTGAGCAGAAAATGAAGTCACACACCCTCTGTGTGTGTGTTGTAACCCGAGTTTATCTGGTCTTTGTTTCCAGGTTTAGTTCCGCGTGTGCACGTTCGTACATATGGGCCGGAATAAAACATTTTTTCTGTATTTCGAGTACAGCCCCTTTAACAGTGACCTGTTCTCCAGTTTTATCACAGTTAGGATAACGAGTAAAAACAAAAGTTAGATTGAGGAATCCATCATCTGCTGATTTGGTATGATTTGATGAGGAACGGATTGTCAACTTGATGGAAAGAAAACCCTAAAAAAATATATTTTTTTCCACTGTAGAGCGTTTGTTCGTCTCTGAGGATATAGTGGTTCTGATACTGGCTTTGACTTCCATATCGTTATGCCGTGTGAGGTAAAAATACAACAGGACGTCCAAGGTAGCTTATCATCGAGGCTCTACGTTCCACTCTACTTGATGTGCTTCAGTTGTCTGTGAAGGCTGGATTGTCTGCCTCTTCATCCAAGCTCACAATTTGTCTCTGAAAGGACAGCAAACAAAACGGATGTCAGATTCTTTTACTGTAGCGTTAGCCTCGTGAGACCGTCCTGATCTGGCGAGCTCCAGTTTGCCACTCGCAGATCAGTCTGGCATCTTGAGATCTTGAAATTTGGAGCCGTTCGCCAAACGACCGACCAATCAGCGTTGGTTTTGAGGCAGGTTTAGGTGTGACGCAACGAGAAGCGACTGTTCAGTCTAAACAACGTGGCGGTTTCCACGGATGAGATGAGCGTAGCTATCGCGCAAGTTTTATCCAAATTAGAAAGTATTCCTTCATTGAAAGAAGAGCAAAAAACGGCACTGGAGGCTTTTCTCGGAGGAAAAGATGTTTTTGCTCTTCTCCCGACTGGTTTCAGCAAGAGTTTGATATATCGTTGATCTGATTGGCTCATCAGCTAACCAGTATTTTCGCCCCTTCCCAAAAGTTCTCCAATGCAAAGTTCCCAGATGGATATGCCGAGCAAATGCCAAGCAATCCATCTGGCGGAGTCAGGTTACTGTAGCGTACCGTGTGTGCTGATTACAACAAACTATAAATTCAAACAGGATGAACTGTAGACTGTGAAAGTAGACTCACTTTTGGGTAGGAGTAACCGTCAGGGCTGTGGGTCCTCCAAATGTGCACTTGGTCCTCAGTTGTTTTCTGATAGACAGGGTTGTCAAAGTGAATCGTGTTGGTGGTCTTCAGCCTGTAGTTCCTCCACAGCAGCACGGCACCAACGGCCACCAGACAAACGATCGCTACAGGAGGCAGACACAGGGAGAGAGATCCAGAGAAGGTGTTAAGCATGATGTTTGACAATGTTTTCATTTCAAAAAAATTATATTTATCTGAAGAAGAAGCTGGCTTTGCAAGCGGTTGCCAAAGCAACTCACCCAGAGGTAATGCGATGTACAGAGCTATCGGGGCGTCAGAGGCAGGGTTGGGGATCGCTGCAGCAAATTCATGATGAAAATCTGAAGGAACGATAAACACAAGAAAATAATGTATTATATATAAAAATATAATAATAATGTTTTAATGACACATGAAGCTGACCTGCACTCACATTGAGTACCTTTACATGCACACTCATAGCTACTATTATTCTTAAAGTGCTCATATTCTGCTTTTTGGCTTTTTCTCTTTCCTTTATTGTGTTATATATCTTTTTTGTGCACGTTATAGGTTTACAAAGTGAAAAAGCCCAAAGTCCACCCCAAAGGGACTTACCATCTCCAACAGAAAACACTGTTCACAAACTGCTCCAAACAGCTCTATTGTAGTCCAGCCTTTACTTCAGAGACAAACGTGGTCACTTTGGAACACACGTTATAATGCTCACCTAGCTGCTAGCATGGCACGCCCTCATACTCTGCTTCTGACTGGCTAGTAGTCCTTACCTAGGTACTGTCAGGACACGCCCTCATACTCTGCTTCTGACTGGCTAGTAGTCCTTACCTAGCTACTGTCAGGGCACGCCCTCATACTCTGCTTCTGACTGGCTAGTAGTCCTTACCTAGCTACTGTCAGGGCACGCCCTCATACTCTGCTTCTGACTGGCTAGTAGTCCTTACCTAGGTACTGTCAGGGCACGCCCTCATACTCTGCTTCTGACTGGCTAGTAGTCCTTACCTAGGTACTGAGCATGTGCGACTCCCAACAAAGATAGAACAGAAGTGAGATGTCTCACTCTGTAGCTAAAACAGAGAGCTCAACACACAGGGTGAAAAGAGGAGCTGCAGCAATGTGCAGTACAACAAAAATATGTTTTTTTTGAAAATTAAACCATGTAGACCTATTCTGATATAACCTCTTAATACAATTATGAACCTGGAAATGAAATGAGTGTAATCTGAGGTCTTTAATATGACAATATGCCGAATTTGATATGGGTCACGTAAATGGCATATTCCATCAGGCCTTTTCCAAATATAGCATTTTTTTTCCGATTAAGATGTGGGATATGCCGGTATTATTCAGGTTTATGAAGCATTCTTTGAACATGTATACAGCGCATTCGGAATCTGCGTTTCAATCTGAGTTTTAACTGCAGTTTGCGACAGTTTACGAGCTCCTGCCTGTTTACAGCTTACGGCCATTTCTGTCCGTTCGTTGCTATGGTTGTTGTACACACACCAACCAGCCAACAGTTTGCAGGGCTGCTACTTTTAAACATTATGAAAGTCGTGGATATCAACAGGTTTTTGGATATTGCACAAACATCACAACGCCGACCTTTTCAAGAAGGTAGTTGAAGGAATGAAAGAGGGAGGCTGCATTCACACGGTCGAACAAGTCCATCACTGGTGGAAAACTTTGGAAAATTCCTATTTTGCACGGCTGCATGTAAACGTGAATGTTAGTGGAATATTTACTTTCATTAGCCATGTAAACAGCTTAGTCTGAATATTGTCTTTTTCGGAATAATGGCAAAACGGAATATTATGTGCATGTAAACGTAGTCGTTTTATGTCAGAGCTGAGGACAATGCACTCATACAAACTTTGTAAAATGGTCAAAAGGAATGTAAACCATCTACACAATTTCACCTTAATTATCTAACAAAACATTATGGTACTTGCCTGGAGAGGTGACTGGAGCCTCTGTGGTGGTCTGGGGAATTTTAGGGTTCACCGGCTGGGGTGACGCGGTCCTTAGTTCAGGTGTGGTGGTCCTTACAGGAGGCCTGGTGGTGCGTGGCACCAGCTTGGCTGCAGTGCTGGTGATGACAACGGGCACTGTGGTGGTGCGGACCAGGGGCTTAGGCGTGGTGCGGACAACGGGCTTCGGCGTGGTGCGGACTAGGGGCTTAGGTGTGGTGCTGGCTGGCACTGGTGGCCGACGAGGGGGGTCGGTTGCTGGAACATGAGGCTCCACGGGAGCTGCAGGTGTTGGAACAGCTGGTGAAGAACACAAACAGAGGAGAAGTGAGAGTCAGAAATAAGAGCGTGTGAACTGAATTCAATAATATTTATTTAGAAGACAAAAATTAGGATGTTGTCATTTTCTTCTCGATATCATTCAACAGAATATCTGCTTTGATCATTTACATACCAGGTACACACGTCCTCATATCCCTGTCTAACATCATGTTATCGGGACAGACGCAGGTGTATTTGGGGGGATGTCTGCCCACTTGAGGAGCTGCCAGACACAAGAATGCACAGCCGGATACCTTGCACCAATCCCTCCCTGCAATGGAAAAACAGGATGACATTTTACTTTAGTTTAACTGCTTTACGTGTTTTGAAGCCATTGTCAAAAATATCACAATAAAGCAATAGTTTCTGGGAAATACGCTTAAGTTAGATGAGAAGATTGATACTACTTACATGTATACGCACTATACGTTAACTAATAACTTTAGCTAATCAGCCAGTGGGAGGTTAGCTTAGCACAAAAACTGGAAAAGGGGTCAACAGCCATCCTGGCTCTGTCCAGTGGTAATCAAATCCACCGACCAGCTCCTCTAAAGCTCACTAACTAGCTGGAAACATGGAGAAACTAGGTGACCCCCCCCGTTTCTTCAAGCTAAGCACCTGCTGGCTTTAGCTAGCTACATATTTACGTGCAGAAATGAGAGCGGTATTCATCTTTAGGGTTGGGTATTGTTTGGATTTTTACGATTCCGATGCCGAACCGGTACTTTTAAAAGTTTTAAACTTTTAAACCGATTCTTGAAAAACTGAAAAATGACATCAAAGAAAGGCTCTTTTATAGTTATGAGTTTTACTTAAAATAGAAAATTATTTAAATTTAACAATATATTAACATTTTAAAGTACTAAATATATCATAAGTAAAAGTAGCCTGCATTTACGGTAGCTAGCTAACAGTAGATTACAGAGAAACTGTCATATTTTTACGTTTGTTTCGGAGCAACAGAGGGAAAATATTTCGGTCGACACATTAAGTGGAACCGAAATGAGGAACCAAAATTTGCGTTCTAATCCGGTCCGATTCCTACTGGTTGCGTAGGAACCGGTTCCATAGTGGAAACGGGTTTCGGTACCCAACCCTATTCATCTTTTTATAAAACTCTCAGCAAGACGAAGCATACAGTGTTGCCAACTTGGCTACCTTCTCGCTGGATTAAGGGACTTTTCAGAACCTCTTAGCAACTTTATTTCTAAAAGGTGGCTAGCTATAAATTTAGCTACTTCAGACTATTAAATTGTAACTGATTTCCATGAAGTAGTCACAGTTCACAGCTCTTCTGCCAACAGCACAGGATCTCTCTCCCTCTCCTCTTGCATTGTGTAGCAGGCAGTCAGCCACCACAGCCTCTTAACTTTATGCAAATGTTACTAAATGATGTTGACAATATGCAAATGAGAGTATGTTGTCATCAGTTCTAGCTACTTTCATTGGAGAAGAGTTGGCAACACTGCAGCGCTCACATGCTCTGGAGTGTGAGCACACTTTTGAACAGTACGTGTCAGTGTTGTGTCTCTTACCAGCAGGTTGTTTGAGGTTATGGAAGAGAACAATGTCTTCTGGTGATGTCAGGTGCTCTGCCACTGGCGTGATGTCTTCACCCGTCAGCCGGTTTGCACTGAGGATGGCGTTGTTACTGACGTCTGTCCAGAACACTTTATCCTAGAAGAACAAAGAAAACAACCGACCGTGAGCATGTAAGAGACTGAGGACAGAGTAGTAACAGTGAGGAGTACTTCTATTTATGCATGAAGTGAGGAGACACTTTTTCTTGAGTTTAAACCCTCCCCTTAGGTCGTAGATTCAGAGGACCTCAATTCAAGAAAAATTGGCAGTCCTTCCAGAAAAATGTGGAGTTTTTTTGTGATTGTTGCGGGCAAAAATCCTTGGTTATGCGGCACGTTTTCTTAAAAAATGTGATGGAATATGCGAGATATTTATGCAATTTTATGCGATGAAATTGCAGGAACTTGCAAAAACTGCGGTTTCATCGTGGCTTCATCGCGGGGTTTGCAGCTTTTCGATGATGTTCACGTCGCGTAATTACGTCACTTCATAACGTCACTTCATAACGTCACTTCATAACGTCACTTCATAACGTCACTTCATAACGTCACTTCATAACGTCACTTCATAACGTTCCCATGGCAACAGGGGAAAATGGCTGCTCTTGTGTGAAGTAAACACAACATTTTTCAGATATATGTGACTTTTTTGCAACGAAAATGCAGGGATTATGAAATCATGCAAGCCCTGCATATTTTCTGCGGAAATTGACAATTTATGCGGTGAAAGTGCGGCGTATTTGAAAAATTATGAAAGAAATTATGCGATTGCGTTTTTCTGGAGAGACTGAATTGCACATTGCTGCTGTAGTATTGTGTAAAACGGTGTTCTGTACATTGTATGTACAGGAAAGATTTTTGTGCTTTTTGTGTTGTTGTTGTGTGTCTTTTCATTTACTTGTATTTTTATCTTGTGCTCCTGCCTGCCAATAAAGTTTCCCATCTGGGATAATGAAGTGACTGAACTGAACTGTTGTATTGACATATTTTCGTAACAGCTCATCAGGTGGTTTCACAACAAGTACCTCAAACACAGTGAGGCCCAGTGGGTGAGCCAGCCTGTGTTCGTCCATGATGATGGTGCGTCTCCCACCGCCCTGCACGTCGATACTGGAGAGGGTGTGCAGCTTAGAGTCCACCCAGTAGAGCCGCTGGTTCACCAGGTCTGGGGAGGAAGCAGACAGGTCAGACCACTGGCTTTCACATGAATAGATAAAAAAAAACAAACTTGAAACCAGAGAGACATGCACGCTAGAGTTTACCGAGTGTAATTCCATTCGGCCACACAATGTTGTCAGTGACCAGAGCGGTGCGGTCTCCTCCGTTAAGACCTGCCTTCTCAATCTTAGCGGGATTCCCCCAGTCGGTCCAGTAAATGAAGCTAGGAGAACATAGATATGTTGTCAGTAAAACATAGAAAACTAAAATACATCATTTAGAAAGGACACAAATGAAGACAAGAGTCTAAAAAGGATTAAGGCATCACTGGGTACTTTTACATGCACACTAATAATCTGAATTTGAGAGAAAGTTAATTTCTCTTGCCTGTTTACGGCTTACGATCAGCTCTGTGTGTTGCTATGGTTACTGTACATAAACCAACCATATTATGTACATGTGAACGTAGTCACTGGGCTTTTCCTGGCATTGTTAGACTTACTTCCTGTGGGGGTCGACCACAATACCGCGAGGTTTGGACAAGCCTTGGCGGAAGAGAGTTTTGCGGCGGCTACCGTCGGCAGTTACCACGCTGATGCTGCTGCGAATGCTGTCCGTCCAGTACAGGTTACCGTGGATCCAGTCGAAAGCGATGCCTTCAGGGGCATCGATGCCGCTACCGATCACTACGCTGTGATGCGCGGGGTCTTCGGCCGAGTCCATCTGAGCTCTGGATTGAAAAGCGAAGAGCCGGACGTCAAGCAGGAAAGGAAAGAACAAACACACAGCTTTTATTCGGATTTCATTCCCGCTCACCTGTAGATCTTCTTCTGGGAGATGTCCGACCAGTAGAGCTCTCTGGCGGCCACGTTCACGTCAAGAGCCACGACATTCTTCAGACGGGGGATCACTCTGGTGTACTCACTTTTGTCCAAAGTCATCTTTCGGACTTCGTGGCGGTTGGTGAAGAAAAGGTAGGCGATTGTACCTACAAAATCAGAGCAGACAAGTGATTTTCTTAGTACTTTTGTGGGAATGTTTGTTTAAAGTCAAACTGAAATTTGAATTTTTTTCTCCACACATATCCTTTTTATATCAGACATTTGGGTTTCTTTCAACCACATTGCCCCAAAATTACACTGATGGTTCCATTCTACGCTCTTCACAAGTGAAATTAAAATTAATTATTCAATTTTATAACATTATCCTGACTAAACAGACATATCTGTGATAATCCATTACCTTCATTCCTCTGATCTTAACTATTAGTCCAAATCATTCATAATTTCTGCTTTTTTCTAACACAAAAATTAGTTAATTTCATATAAATGAGGTTTATTGACCAGAAATTCCAAAAAAAAGCGACAAAAATGTCCAAACAGTGTCTGAAAAAGTGTTAATTTTGACCCGGGAGGACAACACAAGGGTTAAACAAACTTACACAACCCACATTCAAAAAACTACAGCTGCAAAGATTAATCGATTGGTGTCAACTATTAAATTAATCGCCAACGTTTTGGTAAATAATGATTTAAAGGAGAATTGCAGCCGATTTCAACACGTAGCTCTGTTGTTTGTACATTTGGAGTGCTGTCAGTAACGAGAAAAACAAAAAAGTGAAAATAGATGTTTTTAGGGACGGCCAGTCAATTTTGAGGTATGTCTCTGATCAGGAACACTATCTCTCTCTCAGCTAATTTTCTATCATCTCTCTACTCTCACCTATCTAATGAAAGCATAACCAATCGGTGCTGCCTACACCGTGTTATCCTCCTGCTAGAGTTAGCACCCAGGAGGCTGAAACAGGGCAAGTTTTAAACGTGCTTTTAGCCTCTTAACATGTTCAGAATGTCATTAAAAGTGCCTACCCATGTGAAGTGATTCCTTCTGAGTGAACACAGTGAATCTGACTGCAGTAGATGTGAAAGAAATGCATAAAAGTTGTGCTTATTCAGCCCTGTTTAGTTCCGGTGCTGAGACTGCAAGACGAGTGCTTAGGGACCGTCTACAAACTACAACACTGAAAAGAGATACAAAAATATTTAAGAAAATAGGCATATGCTTATTTTTAAAAGGTAAATGATGTAGTACAGCTAGCAGGAGACGAGTTATAGTTGAGGTAAGTTTGGAGACACTACCTTATTTAATCATTAAATTAATAAATATTTTTGTTGTATCTCTTTTCAGTGTTGTAGTTTGTAGACGGTCCCTAAGCACTCGTCTTGCAGTCTCAACACCAGAACTAAACAGGGCTGAATTAGCACAACTTTTATGCATTTCTTTCACATCTACTGCAGTCAGATTCACTGTGTTCACTCAGAAGGAATCACTTCACATGGGTAGGCACTTTTAATGACATTTTGAACATGTTAAGAGGCTAAAAGCACGTTTAAAACTTGCCCTGTTTCAGCCTCCTGGGTGCTAACGCTAGCAGGAGGATAACACGGTGTAGGCAGCACCGATTGGTTTTCGTTTTTCTCGCTACTGACAGCACTCCAAATGTACAGACAACAGAGCTACGGGTTGAAATCGACCGGAATTCTCCTTTAATTATGGTAGGATTAAATAATTTTATACTTCCTACTCCTTGTAAATGAAGGAAATGTTATCTCTTTCTCTTTCTCTTCAACCTTTTTTTCTATTTTGTTGGATATGTTGTGGAATTTGACATGCTCGAAATAAATAAATTTAAGATTTATTTATTTTGATTAGGACAATGCACATTAATCTACATTTCTGTAAATGCCCCAGTGTTAGCCAGTCAGTTAATTTTCAACTGTAGTCCTAGTTGCATGCATGTCTTTATGGTGGGAAGAAACCGGAGCACCCGGGGAGAACATGCAAACCCCACACAGAAAGGCCCGGAACAACCTGGGTTTGAACCCAGAACCTTCTTGCTGTGAGGCAGAAGTGCTAACCACTGAGCCACCGTTAAATACAAAAATACAAAATGTTTTGTCGATTAGAGTCATTTTATTAATGAAAAAAAGGTCTAAATTCTCTGATTCTAGCTAAGCAAAGTTTATATTCTGTGACACAAAAAGTGTGGAGACTTCAGTAGCAGCCTTGCTCAGACTAATCCACACTAGGAGTTCAATTTATTATCTTCAAAAACGTAAAAAGGAAAAATAACATTTTGAGAAAGCTATTCATTATCTTTAAAGTGTTACATATTAATGCAGCGGACGCTCGGGAAAGAACACAGAGCGCTGATATTTACCGATGGCCTTGCAGGCTTTGGTTGCCGGGTCAACCTGGTAACCCTCCTCACACTGGCATTTGTAACTGCCAATCAGGTTGATGCAGATCTGGCTGCAGGTGTCCGGGTTGGCACACTCATCGATATCTGATTCAAAGAAGAGGGAAGAAAAACGAAATGAAACGCACACGACAGTGCAAATAAGCAGCGTGCTGAGTCATTGTGTCTGCAAGATTTACGTGATCTCTCTTGATCTGGCGGCACAGACAGGGACATGGAAAAGGTTGCGTCAGAGTAAACAGATTGCAACATTATTTGTTAATCTGACCCAAGTTCTCGTTTAAGAGAGAACATTAGTCTGGATCAACAGAAGTACATTTCCAGAATTAAGCCTGAAATCCGGGGTGTGATGTCTGGCTTTGTCCCCAGGGGGCGTTGCACAAAATGTTGGGCCCTGTAGAAAGGTATTCTCTATGGGCCCCTCCCCGCATCCACAGGTATTCATTCTAGCATCTTTTTGGGCCCTCCTCACATGAGGGCCCTGGGTACTCAGTCCCCTCCCCCCCCCCCAGTCCGACGCCCCTGTTTGCCCCTCACCTTCCGCTCTCTGTGTGTTGTCGTGTCCCTTCGCTACGGGAAACGACAACAACCTTCGAGCTAGCAAGCTACACGCTGAAGATCTTGCAACAAGGCAGGTCTGCTTGGTTCTTTCGGGGAATGATCGTAAAGATTTACAAAGAGTATGTTTACGGCATTTCCTCTCTAACTGGGACATTTTGGGACCGGTTGGTGGGATTGCTGTGGACGAAGTACACCCGGTAATGAGGTTTAACCATGTATCAGCTAATTTAAATAGCTCACGTTACTGTATTGTGTCAACAGTTAACTTCATTTGATATTGTATGTGGAGTTTTCTTTTGCGGGGTGCAAATGTTCCACCAGAACAAGTTCCTTCCTGAGGCTATTTAGCAGAGCCGCCGTCGCTGAGTCCAGAGCTTAGCATCGCCCAAGATGATTGTGATTGGTTTAAAGTAGGGGTTCTCAAACGTATCACTGAAAGATCCGCATCTAAAAAAATATTCTAGGTCAGGTGTGTGTTCTAGGTGTCCGAAACGATTGGCAATAACAAAAACACTTTTTCAAGTTGAGTACTCAGCGGTAAACTTTGGTACCAATACCACTACCTGGAAATAGGTACCTTTTTTCGGTAGCATACTTTCTCTCTAATAACAATTTTTTTATTTTCAGTTGTAAAAAAAAGTCCAAAACTACTCATCTTTTTAGGGTGGGAGGTAATCTGGCTATCAGCAGACCAAGCTCAATCTTTTAAGAGTGAACATTAGTCTGGGGAGTTTCTACTGCACTACTGCACTACTGCACAAGATCAACGGGCATAGTTCAAATGACTCTGTACGCAATTGGATAGTCCTTCAACCAATCAGACCAACGATCTGGGTGACGTAGCAGTGACAGCGGCATCAACGGCTTGCCGTCGCTTCTCTATCGTAATCGTGTTTAACCCACTAATAGCGCGCCAGGTGCATAAGCCAGTTTGTGATTGGTCCCCGCAAAATTGTAACGGAAGCAGGATAGATAAACGTACAGGTTTCCAGCCTGAGCTGCAGGGAGAAATCAAATCGCCGGCAGATCGGGCTGGGTTTACCCAGTCTAGGTGGGGCGGGTGTCAACTACAGTCCGTTACACCACTACTGTATTTTCAACGTCACTAGCAATTTATTGGTCAATAAAAAATGTATTTTAAAATAGAAAACGTTACAATTTATGAAAGGTTTTGCATTCATAACTTAAGGTACGGGCTGGGTCCGGATTGACTTGTTGTTCGGTCCAATTGCGGACCTTGGTCCGGACTTTGAGAAGCTCTGGTTTAAAGAAATGCAAACAACCCACAGTGTTTTTTTCTCCTATCCCAGTATGCATTTGTGGTGTAGCCAGACCTTACTCCCCAGCACTGTGGAGACAGAGCTGGCAATGCGAGACTAAGAGAACATACAAAGCATTTCTAAGTGTAACTGTGTGGCAGGGTGTTACCTTCACAGCGCTTTTTGTCAACCAGGTGAAATCCACGAGGACACAGGCACTCGTAGCCGATCCTCAGGTCATTGCAAATATGCGAGCAGCCGCCGTTGTTGTACAGGCACTCATTGGAGCCTGCAGTGGGAGTAGGAAAAGGTTTACCATCTTTCTTTTCTGAGGATGTGCAGTAACTAGCAATCTAAAGCTGCAGACACCCTCATTAACACACAAGTAGTAATTAACCAGACAGTTATGCATGAGAAGCCTCGGTGCTCACCACATTCCCTAAGAGGCTCATCTGACCAATCCCTGCAGTCACGTTGCTTGTCACACACCTTCTCCATGCTAATGCATTCCCCGCTGCGGCACTTAAACCTGGTCGGGCCCTCACATTGGGTGGCTGTTAAAAAACAAAAGATTCAGCTACAGACACAGACCAGAGATTTTTGCATTTAATTGTCATTAATGTATATCTGTGACTGAATGTATGTATGGATATGAATGGAGGAATGAATGCATATTTATAACTGAATGTATGGATTTTTTTTATGGATGGATAAATGAATGTTTATTCATGACTGACTGAATGCATGGATGCTTATGGAAGTAGGAATGAGTGTTTGTAAGGCATGAATGGGGGAACAGAAGAATGTAGGAAGGATGGCTTTTTTGCACAAGTATAGAAAATGGTCATTTGCAATTTGCATAGCTCTTTGAGTAGCCCAAATGTTTCCTGTACATTTGTCTTTTAATTGTTTTAACCCTGTGCTTGTTGTGTGTCTCTGTTATAACTCTTGCAACAATTTCTCCCAGTATCCAAAACAAATTTCTCCTTGGGGAGACTAATAAAGATACTACCACGATAGAAAAGGGTAGGGGAAGAGATTGGTACCGTTGACGCAGCCAGCCTCATCACTCATGTCCCTGCAGTCATACTGATGGTTGCACTGGCGGCTGCCGTGGATGCACGTGCCATCGCCGCACTCAAACTCGTCAGGACGGCAGGTGGAACGTGCTAGAGGGATGGTAGAGACAGGTAGACATGTGAGTACAAGAGATGATGAAACTATTGACAGTATGTAGCAATTTAGGACATGTTTGAGCAGTTAAGAAAGTCTGCTGAATCCGAGAAAGTTTTTCCGAATTTTGCCGTTTCCATCAACATTTTCTAATGCGGTACTTCAAAGTGCGCATAAAAACACGTTGATGGAAACATGACTAGTGTCACATCAAGAGGAAAAGAAGGATTTTGTAATCTTACTCACCACATTCAGCTTCGTCTGATTGGTCCAGGCAGTCGGCTCCTCCGTCACACTTCCAGCTACCGTGGATGCACTCTCCGTTGCCACAGCGGAACTCCAGGGACGAGCACTGATGGGCGGGAGCAGAGTTGGGCGTCTTCGTACCGCAGTTCTGGGGCCACTCGTCGGAGCCGTCGGAGCAGTCGGCGTCTCCGTCGCAGCTCCACAGGCGGGGGATGCACACGGTGCTGTTGCACTGGAAGGACCCTGGGCTGCAGCTGGCGACCGGGCACGAGGCCTCGTCGCTCCCGTCGTCACAGTCAGCCTCGTCGTCACACACGAAGGAGGACGACACGCACTGGCCGTTCCTGCAGCGGAACTCGGTGTCTGCGCACTGCTTCGGCGCTAAGAGGGAGGACACATAACGGGGCGGTCAGAGTAATGAAAGACCAGGAACTAGGCGTGTCACGATTCTCCATATCCACAATTTTATTTTACATCCATCCATCTTCTCCATCTTCTTCCGCTTATCCGGTAACGGGTCGCGGGGGTAGCAGCTCCAGCAGGGGACCCCAAACTTCCCTTTCCCGAGCCACATTAACCAGCTCCGATTGGGGGATCCCGAGGCGTTCCCAGGCCAGGTTGGAGATATAATCCCTGTACCTAGTCCTGGGTCTTCCCCGAGGCCTCCTCCCAGCTGGACGTGCCTGGACCACCTCCCTAGGGAGGCGCCCAGGGGGCATCCTTACCAGATGCCCGAACCACCTCAACTGGCTCCTTTCGACGCAAAGGAGCAGCGGCTCTACTCCGAGCTCCTCACGGATGACTGAGCTTCTCACCCTATCTCTAAGGGACCCTATCTCTATTTTACATTCGATTTAAAAAATTCGAAGAAAAAGCATTTTTAAATGAGCCGCTGCGGTAAGGACTGGGCCTTGGTACATGGGGGCGCACGCTCTACCAGGTGAGCTACAGGGGCGCCCCTTAAATTATTTTAGTATTATTTTTAACAGGGACAACAATGCCATAATTAGAGCCACTAGATGGCAGAAGGGTACTTAGCAACAACAATTTTGAGCTGAGTTTTCTCGTAGTGCAGTTGATTGCACCATTAGTTTACTGTGATGCACCTGAAGGCACCATGGAGTCCCATCGGCCACAGAGCCCACATGCTTTACCTTTGTTTCTTATAAAACTCCCTCGTGTGGAAGGCAAAATGTTGCCACGCGGCTACACTGTGTCTGTTGTTTTTCTTCAGACGTGCGCAAGTAGGTGGTGGTGGAGACAAAAAACTATACTCAGGAGAATCGCCAATCTAGCTTTTGATTTCGATAGTCAAAATGGAAAGCTCATTTCGATCAATGACACTTGATATCGTGACACCCCAGCAGGAGCACTTCACAGCAGGGAGCAACAAGGAGATGAGAGGAGGAAGATGTGGATTCTTAGAGCAATAAATTACATATACGATTAAGGAAACAGTAAGACAGATGTGTGGGTGTCCGGCAGCCTGTCGTTAACTCGGCTTACCACAGCTGTCTTCATCTGCTCCATTCTCACAGTCGGCTTTTCCATCACAGCGCCAGGTGCTCGGTACACACTGGTTAAGGCGGTCCGTGCAGCTGAACTCTGTCGGCCTACAAGTTTTGGCCACTGGAAGTGAAATACACAGAAAAAACAATAACTGAGACTATATAATCATCCCACTGAGGGATTGTGGGTAGGGACAGGTGTGAATGCACAGCCATAACGTGTCCATTCTCATGTTGAGCGATGCGCGATACTCACTGCAGGTACCGGGGAGTTCATCGGTGCCGTCGCCGCAGTCATCTGTGCCGTCACACACCCATCTGACCGTGATGCATTTCCCGTTCCCACACTGGAACTGGTTGCTTCCACATGTTATCAAAGCATCTGTAACAGACAGATATAAACACACAGTTCAACTAAAAGTGTCATCTATCAGGGGCCAATACAGAAAGACTCCTCATAAACACAGACATGGCTGCAAATGAAAAGAAGTGAAGTCATAATTCTGCAGAACATGCTAGCCGCTCAGGGATGTTTATAGGCACAGCAGTGCTTTGAGCTAGTTGCTAATGCTAGCATGGAAAAATGCTCAAAATGAAAATGGTAATATGCTTATGTTTAACATAGGGCTGCGTCTAGGGATGTAACGCTACACTCAACTCCACGATTCGATACGATTCACAATTTTAAGTTCACGATACGATTTTCTCAGCATTTTTAACAGAATAAGCTGCAGACAACCGACTGGAAATAATTCCTTAATCTATATAAAATGTGCAAAACGACAGACATGTCCTCTTATCAAAAGTAAAACTGAAATTGTATTTTTATCTTGAGCAACATTTCAATCCCACATCAAAGTAACTAAATAAATAGAAAAAAAATCTCTTCAAATAAATCAACTAAGAAGACGTAGTGACGTCTGAAGTCCAACAAGTGAAATCTAAAGTAGATTATGCCCTAGGAAGTTAAAAATATTGCATCACAATAAAAAATTGTTAGCATTAGTGCGTAGTTTCTGTCACCCCCATGACAAATACTAAGTAATGACAACAAAACTGTCGGCGCGTTCCACATGATACAAGCCTTCTGTGACCACCCCCTTCCCTTTCACGCAGTTGCTAGTAGCCAAGGAGGACACGGAGGATTAAAAAACATGATGGACTCTTCAGAAGAGGTCATTATCTTCACTCCAGTTTCACTCAAATCTTCTGAACATAGTCATACTGAGAAATCCAGGGAGAGTTGTGTGGAGCAACTCATTTGGCAACGGATTGGATGTAACGGACGTTCATTCATAACAAAAAGTTACGCACTAAAGCTAAGACAATCTCAAACGGCAGTAATCTTTACACGTACATATATGCTGTATATATATCAATATCACAACCAATTCACTGCATCGTTACATCCCTAGCAAGCACACATTCAGTAGTATTTTAATTTTTCAGAGCGGGTACACAGAACACTGCCTCATGTCAAAGAAAGTCAGTTTGAGTTCAGTGATAGTGTTATTTTTGGCACCCACAGTTGGGTTTCAATACAGTGAAGGGAGGGACTATGTCTCAGCGATGTCAAAGACGGTAATTAATAAAGCCACCAAAGGATAAAGGAGCTGGGAGGTAAATACTCTGACACACACACATGTATCCAAACACCAGGTGCCTGTTTGTACTTGTTTAACTAAGGCAGATAAAACGGTTAAACGGTTAGTCAAACAGGGACACTTACTGAATGTAAGCCTGCATTTATCAGCCTTTTCATCAGGGAGCTGCTGATATGGCAAGTTTATAATACGGGCTGGGTATTTTTCCAAAAGATTTCGATACCGTGACTTCGAAACAGGTTCCTTCACGATACTTTTTTTCAAAACAAATTTTATGAATCCATTTTAACAAAAATTATTTACAACACTACGCATTACAGTTCAAATTTTAGTTCAAATTAGTTTTTTACATTATTCACAATTTTGTGTGTCGGCTCCTTTATATCTTCTTGTCGCACACTGTAGTCAAGCCTCTCAAAATACAACACACACATGTAAGCCCGTCTCTGTAGTAACGTTTTTCTGCATGTCTCTACGATGTTAGACAGCCAATCACAAGCATTATGAGATCTGATCAACAACACACACGTCAGCCTGTCTCGGTGTGTTACAGAGTTGTTCCTGTGTGTATCTGCGACGTGTAACATTAGACAACCAATCACAAACATTATTCATAGGGGTGGGAATCACCAGAGGCCTCGCGATACGGTATCATCATCGTCACGATACGATATTATTGCGATTTTAAACATATTGCAATATTCTGCGATATATTGCAATTTATTAACTTTTTTCCAACTTCAAATTTTTCCCAATTTCAAATGATGTCCCCAAAAGGAAACTGTCAACATCTGTTTTATCTAAAAAGATATATTTCTCTGTTTGTTCATCTCACTTCAATTTCATTGCTGCAAAATGGGATTGTCAAGCAGACAGACTGACCAACACATATATCATAAAGATCCATACTTGGCGTCTGTGTATCGATACAGTATTGCCACGGAAAATATATTTCCCCCCCCACTCCTAATTATTCATCTCAGTAGAAGCATGCTGAAGGCCTATTGGCTCACTGAAGCTGATGGTTAGGTATTGATATCTGGTGTTGGGGAATGACAAGGCATTTTTATAGATACCCGATAGTAAGGAGGCAATTCGGCCGGTGCCTAAAAAAGTATCAAAGTTCGGGACCCAGCCCTAATCATAATTCAAAATTAGCACCATCCAAATGCTGGTAAAATATGCAAGTGGCTGGTAGCTTTCACTCACCAACCAAACAAAAAACAAACAATGGTAATCTATTGAGTGGCTGGTAAAAATGTGAACACTGACACCATCAGCCATTTGGCTGGTGGACAATAAAGGCTCATTTTGAACCCTGTTCATAACACACAATAGAGAGATCTCATTTTCCAGTCATTACGTTATGCTACATTATGCTGGCCGAAATGGAAGCTCGTCTGAAATGAGTTAATTTGCTGAAGACCCGGAGTCTCCCTCCCAACCCCCATCTTTAATGGACCCGATGAAGCCACTGAACCAGACGGAGCGATCAGACTGTACATCAGAGACACAGCATGTCAGGACAAGGTCCCAGAGGCCATTCCTCCCTCTGGCCCCCCGGGGGCTCTAAACCCTGGATGGCCACCTGTTTCTGAACGGGTCCAAAGGGAGGGGTTGTTACCTCCAGCGGCTATGCAGTTAGATTCAAGATTCAAGATTCAAAATCCTTTATTGAAATTTTATAGACCAAACAACTGAGCCATTCATCGAGAACATAATCGACAGATTAATCGACGATTGGCGACAAACGAAGATTTTCTTTATAATTCTAATGAAGTATTAATGTGTAAGTGTTTACATTTTCATAAGTGTGTGCCCTAAAAGCTAAATCGTGAATTATGCATTGCTATGAATGGCTGACAACATTAATGCTGTTGATGCTTGGTTAAACAAGGAGAGTCTGTTTTTTCTCTTTTGCAGGTTGAGGAAAGTTTTTCACCACTGCATTAGTATTTTATGACTCCATATGGATGCAAACAGTCATTTCAGTGTTATGGCTGTGAAGTAACTCTACTAGGGGTGGGGAGGGGGAAAAATCGATGCAGCATAGTATCGCAATATTTTCCGTGGCAATACTGTATCAATACACGGACGCCAAGAATCGATCTATTATTATGTAAATTGCACATGAGAATTGAACCTTTTGGTACTAGAATAATAAGATCAATTGCTTTTTCAGTGCATTAGATGGAAATTTTAAGTGAGATGAACAAACCAAAGACTTTCTTTTTTTTTTTTTTTTGACAAAACTAGGGTGTCCGACAGGGGCAAACGCACTGCAACTAAAAAAACACATGCAAATAGACAAAACACAAGCAAATTAAGAAAACATCTTCATTCATTTGACAACACACGCACAGCATTTAGCAAACACGCTGCAAATACACACAACACAACCAAATACACAAACCACATTTTCAGGATCATACTTGTATTTTGGATTTCTACTAGAACACGTTTACATGCTTAAATGTTGAAAAAAATATTATTTTTTTCATACTGTCTGTCTGATTATACCTGCGTCTAAAACGACGCTCCGTTTTAGCGCCGGTCTCTTTAAGCCCCCATCCTAAAAATGCCCGGTCTGCTCTGATTGGTCAGTGTTTCCAGGTCTTTTGCATCTGCGCTCTCTGTGTCTCTGCACTGTCATTTCAGCCGGAGAATGACTGTAACGGCACTGTAGCGGCACTTTCTACCTATATATAGTATAGTTGTGACATCACAAACGTACAAAAGTCCTGACGGCTCGTTTAAATGCAAAGTTTCTGAATACGGGCTATGTACTGTACATTTCTCTGTGGATTGAGCATCTTAATACTTAAAAATATTTATACAGCACCTCGACCTTCTTAATAATCAAACAAGACATGAAAATCTAATTTTTTACAATATGGGACCTTTAAAGATTTTCATTTTCACTGTAAATGTATGTCAGTCACTAATAATCGCTATCGGCCTTGAAAAACCAGTATCGGTCGATCCCTAATATATTTATGACTAGGTGTGAAAGGCTCGGCATTATTGCCCTTGCCATAAAAAAAGTTTCATGTTGACAAACCGGGTCTTATCAAAAGGATATCCTTGTAGGTACTACTACTACAAAAGACAAAATACACAGTAGAAAACTGTTTAACTGAGGTAGATTTCAAACCTTTTCCCTGAATTATGGAACTTGTCAACTTTATAGATCAGTTCCCATTCCCTGAAACCGATGACACGTTACCCAAATCCAAGTTCATGTTGGTTATTTACTTAACGGGCACAGTACGGTCAGTCCCCGAAAGACAGCCTGTCCCAGAGATGGCAGCATTATTGATCCGAGTACAAATCTGCTGCAGGAATAACATGTTTGTTGCCTGTTCTGTGTAGAGCTGCAACGATTAGTGTACTGGACCCACAGAAAAATCTATCAACTATTTTGATAATCTATTAATTGTTAAAAGTCATTTTTCATGCAAAAAAGGCAGAAAATTATGTTTTCAGATTCTCAAATGTGGAGGTTTCCTGCTCTTTTTCTGTTTTTTTATCATATTAAACTGAATATCTTTGAGTTTTGGACTGACAAAATATAACAAACAAAGGGGGGGGGGCAATTGTGTTATGTATATCTGTGTGTGTGTGTGTGTGTGTGTGTGTGTGTGTGTGTGTGTGTGTGTGTGTGTGTGTATCAGGCACTTTGTGCTACATTTTTATGTATGAAAAGTGCAATAATAAACTCTGATTGATTACTAATAATAATCGGTATCTGCCTTGAATAACCAGTATCAGTCGATCCCTACTTTTACCTGATTTGAGGGTTTCTTCTTGCTTGTACAAGAATCTCTTTTATATCTGAGCTAAATGGGTATTGTAACTGACATTTCCCTAACCTTATTGATATCGAATCGGAAATGTAATGGCCCGGGACCTTGTGAAAATTGGCGATCCCCAGCCCTGTCTGTCTCGGTACCAGTGAGGAAATGTGCACAAGCGACAACAACCAGTTCCAACATGTTTCACCACACACCTTTTCCCAGAACCAACATACTGGGAACAGGTCTGTCGGTGACTTAACTGCAGTGTAAAACTCCAGGAATGCTGTGTGAAGACTGTCTGCTGTTTGTATTGGAGGAGGACGGCTTCCATTCATTTCAGCAATGTAGGGCTGGGTTAAAATAATTACATTTCCAATTAAAATCAATCTTTGTTTGAGTGATCTGATATTGATTATACAAAAATCCTGAACTCAATCTTTTAATATTTTAAATATGTCACTATAACGTTAGTCCTTTTAAAGCTATAGTGCGCAGTTTCTGTCGCCCCCAGTCGAACGACGAACGCCATGCAACCAGTAACCAGTAACATAGCTCAAACATGGCGTTCGGCGTTCGGCTGGTCGGGAATGCTTTCCCAAGATGGCGCCTGCTTGTATACGTGAACGCGACTGTCTTTATAATCTATCTTTTTAATAAACTGTCTGTACACTTACACAGTTCTCAATGCTTGGGTTAACATGTAGGGACCCTCATTATGCTACCATTGAAGTGTGGTGATATTTTGAGCCTTGTTAGTGGTGTAGAAATAGAGATTTCTTTTTACTTTAGTCTCTGCCCCGACGACTAGCGTTATAAGCTAATTAGCAGTTTGCGCTATCTTGTTTCAAGCTAGAGACACATTAGATTAGCATGAAAACATATCCCAGAGAACGGTAGAATCGGTAATCATGTGTTATTAACCCCTATGTTAATTTTGCACCAGAATTGTCCTTTAATATCAAAAGGTTAAGCACTAAAGCTTTAAGTAAGAAGTACTTTATCAGGAATTTGGGTTTCCATCAACCAAAGTGCCCAAAAATAACACGGACTGTTCCATACAACGCTCTTCGCAAGTCAAATGAAGGATCAGTTCACTACTGTCTTTACATTTAGGGTTTTATTCAATTATATAGCATTTGAAAAAGAATAATTAAATAGTTTTAAAACAGTATATCCTGACTAAACTTTGACATAAACCAGTCTGTGATCCACTCAACATCCTCTGATCTTAACTATTCGTCAAAATAATTCATAATTTCAGCTATTTTGATTCAAAAATTAGATATAATTTCATATAAATGAGGTTTGTTGACCATGAATTCCTAGAATAAGTGTAACATTAGTGTAACAAGTTGGTGTCAGTGGTGTATCTACTAGGGTGGTAGTGGGGAAAAAAAGTCAAAAAAAGGGACAAAAACTTTTTTTTAAAGCGTCAAAAGCAACAACAAAAAGGCACCAAAAAAGTGTTCATTTTGGAAACAACCCAGGGGTTAAACAAACTATTTTTTTTGGGGGGGGGGTCATTTCTTTATCTAAACATTAACTTGGTGCATTATATACAGGGTTCAAAATTAACTTTTTCGTCCACCAGCCAAATGGCTAGTGAATGTTCAAATTTTACCAGCCAATCAAAAGATTACCATTGTTTTTTGGCTGGTGAGTGAAGCAAATCTGCCAGCATTTGGATGGTAAATGGTGCTAATTTTGAACCGTGATTATATATATATATATATATTAGGGCTGTGCTCGATTGAAGAAATTCTTAGTCGACTAACACTCATTCAATTGTATCGACTAATCGATTAGTTGATTTAATCGACAGATCTGTAAATCTCAGTTTCTCCGCAAAGAATCATGCAAGAGCACCACTTTAATTCTTGTGTTTACCAGAGATGTGCTCATACGTTTCTTGGAAATAAGTCATTCAGCATGAAAAAAGCATAAAACATGACTAATCGACTAAAGAAATCTAAGTTGACTAAGACCAAAACGACCGATTAGTCGACTAATCCACTAAGAGGGGGCAGCCCTAATATATATATATATATATATATATATATATATATATATATATATATATAAAATTGAGGGTTGCTTCTTGCTTGTACAATTTACAGCATTAAGTTCTCTGAGAATCTCTTTTATATCCGAGCAAAATCGGCATTGTGAGTGAACTCTAAAACTCCAGGAATGCTGTCAATGTCAAGACAATGTCTGTGTTTGCATTGGAGGAGGAGGAGCTGGACGGCTCCCACTCATTTCAGCAATAGTAGGGCGTTTAGGTGAAACGTGATGGGAGAGAGCCGAAATGCAAACAGGCTGGATATTGCATCATAGGCCTATAGGTAGAATAACCTACAGAAAATGCATCTAAATGTTCTCATGATAGATGTTGATGCAGATGATAGATATACATTTACATGCAAGTATAAGGATTCAAAAATGAAAAGGTAAAACGTACTGTAAGCCAACAATGCATGGATTTCATTATGGGACAATCTGAGGCAGAGTGGGGGAGAAAACATTAATTATGAGAGAGGGAGAGATTTGACCTATATTGTGTGAATAACTGCGCCCCCCCCCCCCCACCACCACCACCACCACCTTGCATCCGGGCGCTGTCAGAGGACAGGAGTGGGCAATTTAAACCCACACATAAAACCCACACAAAAAAATCATACTTATCTAACTTAAATACATATTTCTATTAAACAACATCAAGTTTTTATTTAAATGTTTAAGTTTGTTTAAATGCCAAGTCCAAAAACACTGCTAATTAATGACTTAATTGCTCAGGTTGAAATGAAGATTTTGAACTTACTTGTCTGAACGAGGGAGCAGAGCAGAAACAACAAAGACGCGTGACACGGCCGTGCCATGTTCTTCAGCTTTTTCAGCTTAGCTGGTCGTTGCATTCCCACTGCAGCCTGTCAGTCTCTGATGGGAGTTAATGTCAGAAGGTTGCTGTGACACCAGACGCTGCTGTAGAGACTACTCTATCGGAGACTGCTGTATCGGAGATGCTGAGGAGGAGGGATGCTCGGCTCACTGTTCTGTTTGACAACAACCTCAGACCCATTTCAATGTGGTCAGCGGGTGGGCGGGGCCAAGAGGGGCGTGAGAGGGGGAGGGGGGCGGGGGGCGGGATCTGGACTGGTGGTGTGATTCCTGAGGCGAACAGCCCCAACAATTGGGAGGCGGAGCTCCGTGCACATGGATCTTATCTGAGTTTAACCCTTTCAGAGAGGCAGGAGAGACGCGCGCACACGCATTATTTGGATCATTTGGATGCATTAGTTAAGTTTCATTCCCTGGAAGCTGATCACTCAAACAATGCATGCTTAACAGGGGCGTAAAAGTGATTTGGGAGAATTGGATGAACTGGTTTCTTATGGCCCTGACACACCAACCAGCAGTAAAGCCAGTCGGACTGATCAGTCTCCCCGAGGTCCAAAAGTGACTCAGAACACACCAAAGCGACGCCGACTTGAGCATATGTTCTGCGCGTGCGCGAGATGTAATACGTCCAGCAGGTATTGTCGGCCAAAAAATGAAAACCGGCAGCTGATTGGACGAACGCATCACGTGGGTCTGGCTGCTCCCGGATTTTACAACCGGGCATAATGGCGGCTCGTTCAGAATACGATCTCATATTTTACTAAAATAGTTCACCGAAACGTGTTTCTGAAAACATTTTAAGAGAGAAATAGGCCGTGCAGTTGCTGAATCTGTCTTCATTTCAGATCAACAAAGGTCAGTTTAAAAGATTTTCGTCAGATTTTGAGAGGCGTTAGCTAGGCTCATCCTGCTCGTCATTTCCGGGTTAGCGCTCCACCAATCAGATTGGCCATTGTGTCCGACTGCCCGCCTTCCGATTCAACAAGTCCAACATCCAAATGAAGGCCGACTGACGACGGCACGGAACACACCAAACAGACTCGAGTCACTGACCTCGCCAGACTGTCCTACGGCCGATTATTGGGTTGGTGTGTCAAGGGCTTTAGGGGCCCTAAAGTAGTTTATGGTCATGGTTGGGGGGGGGTGGGCGAGCTCTGAAATCAGAGATTTCGAGAATGAAATTGAAATATTCTTAAAGTAAAGTCGAAAATTTACAATGAATCAATTAAATTTCAGTTCAATCTAGGGCTGTGCCATTACTTTGTAATCACATTTTAATCACAATTACGATTTTGGGTCCTAACGATCACAATAACAATGTAATTGGGAAAAACTATTATTTTTGCACATTACATTTTACAAGTAAACTCTTACTTTGTCTTGTGTTCTGAATGGTTCTAAAAAAAAAATGTTAAAACGGGAAAAGTACGAAGGGAAATTTCACAGTACAAGGTGTTTTCACTGTTGATTTGTTGAACTGTTTCACTGTTTTTTAACTTCAGTATATGCAACATCTTTTCAAAAGTCAACGAGTCATCGTGTTAAAGTATCGTGATTTCAATATATTGACCAAAATAATCGTGATTATGATTTTTTTTCTCCGTAATCGAAATTGTTAAAATGTCGAGTCACAACAGGCGTTATCTCAGGACATTTTACAGATAGAGTAGGTCTAGACCACATTGTAATTTACAGAGTCCCAACAATTCCCTGCAAGAGCAAGCATTTGGTGCGACAGTGGCGAGGAAAAATGTTCTTCATTTAAAGTTTTTTTTTACGATAGAAGTATTATAAGACCTGGATAGAGAGTTCGAAGCGGAGCCCCGTTCATTCCTATAAGAGTTGCTCAGTGGCGCACGAAGCCATCATGGAGCCAAAAATTACCCAGATGATCGGCGGCAGGCGCACTAGAGACCACCGCCGGCCAAGCTGGCTACTTCCTGTTTAGCGCTCTGCTATAGTCGATATATGGACGGCGGATGACTTCCAGGATTGTTCAGGAAATTCCACCAGATGTCCCGCTTTTCGGCCAGATGTCCGTCCCCTTCCTCTGTCTCTGTGTTGGCGGTGGATTTGTGAGGACTATGGTTAACTCCTCCTCAGATCTCTGCAGGGTAAATCCAGACAGCTAGCTAGACTATCTGTCCAATCTGAGTTTTCTGTTGCACGACTAAAACTACTTTTGAACGTACGCATGTTCCACCAAAACAAGTTCCTTCCTGAGACTATTTAGCAGAGGCACCGTGTGAATTTGCTTCAAAGTTTTGTACGTGCCAAATGGATGTGGATGACCTGAAGTTTCACGAATAAGAACCTTATTATTATTCATAACATATAAGTTGACATTGTGTTCTTGATGCACCTTTTCTCGTGTAATACTATCAGTTAATCCTGACTTGTTTCCACAAAACGTTCCGTCTTTTTTCTTAAAATATTCTAACTTTTTGTCTAGAAATCCCCCAAGCAAATAAGATGTTCCCATCGATGGGTTTGAAGTCCAAACGTTGTCCTCAGATGTGGCCTGTGACCGTCTATAGGATTGGCAGCTGGCCTACTCAGGCAGACGTTCAATATTTAAATAATACCAAACAACCCGGTCAACACAAAGCAGCGGTCACATCATATTACAACATTCACATTTTTTCATTTTCTTATTCTACTCATGTTTGTCACCTTCCACAAAAATACATGTAATGTGAATTTTCCTTCACGTCATTCTTTTAATCTATTAAAATCTATTCTTTTAATCTATACAATTTACACACACACAGACAGACACACACACACACACACACACACACACACACACACACACACACACACACAGACAGACAGACACACACACACACACACACGTACAGACACACACACAGACAGACAGACAGACACACACACACACACAGACACACACACGTGCCCAGACACACAAACAGACACACACACAGACACACACACAGACACACACGCGCACAGACACACAAACAGACACACACACACACACACACACACAGACAGACAGACAAACACACACACACAGGCACACACAGACACACACACACACACACACACACGCACATGCACACACACAAAAACACATAACACAGACACACACACAGACAGACAGACACACACGCACAAAATACAGAAGGTGTACTGGTGAGTAAAACTTTCTAATAAAATACTAACAACAGTCCATAAAGTAATTACTGCATCCGGTTTTATCTTCATATCACTACTTCCTGAATTGAGGTCAGTCGCCTCTCACAAAACAACATGTTATTTCAAGTTCAAAGTCTCAAACATTGCTGCGTCCATACGATAAGTTTACAATGTGATTTACATAAGAGGAGGAGATAAAGTACACGTGAAGAAAGAGATAAAACTTCCATAACAACAACCTTGAACCAGGCAGAGAGAGCGTCATATAGTTCAGAAAAACAGCTGGAAATTGGAAAAGAACATCGAAGCCAAAGCACTTTAGGGGGAAATAGGTGTAAATACATTGACCCGTTTACTATCTGGTGAAGTGTTATACATTCAGATAACATGGAACCACCCTCAGTAATCTGACTGACCTAGTCCGTTTCATCATGTGTTTACCCAATGTGCACAGAAAAAAATGATATTTCAAAGAGGTATGTCTTTGTCATAGTTGAACTGAGGCAATGGACGTCCATGTGTCCTTAGAATTCCTCATGGAAGAGACAGAAACTTCGCACTATAGCTTTAAATCACTAGAAACTAAATCTGAGACAACATATAGTGGAGTGGAAAGTACAATATTTCCCACTAGTGGAAAGTAGTCAAGTACATTTATTCAAGCACTGTACTTAAGTACAAAAATCAAGGCACTTGTTCTTTACTCGGGTCTTTTACATTGCATGCAACTTTATACTTCTCCAGAGAGAAATATTGTACTTTTTACTGCACTACATTTATCTGACAGCTATAACAAACACAACACCTGATCAGTGGTGGAAGAAGAATTCAGATACTTTACCTAGCCGAAGTAAAAGTAATAATAGCCCACCATCTGTTACAAGTAAAAGTCCTGCTTTTAATAATGTAAGAAAAAAGAAAGTAAAAGTATGTATAATTATCTTAATGTGTAAAGTAACTAGTAACTAAAGCTGTAACAGATGAATGTAGTGGAGTAAAAAGTACAATATTTCTCTCTGAAATGTAGAAGTAGAAAGTGGCATGAAAAGAAAAAGACTCAGGTAAAGTACAAGTACCTCAACATTTGTTCTTAAGTACAGTACTTGAGTAAATGTACTTAGTTACATTTAACCATAAAATAAGATGCTCTGTTACAGATTCAACCAATAAAAAAGTAGATAGATCAGTTAAAAATTAGCTCCATTGCGACCAAATACATTCAGGTTGTGCTTACATGCATTAACAATAAGGATCCAATGATATTACACTGACAGGGACACTTTCTATACTACATTGTGTTGCTCTTTTACAGGAGTATTTTCATATTGTGGTATTGCTACTTTTACTGAAGTAAATGATGTGGACACGTCTTCCACTGCTGATATTTCCCTCTGAAATGTAGTAAGGTGTAAAGTATATTTAAGTAAAGTTGAGTACTTCTAACTTGCATTTAATTACAGTATTTGAATAAATGGACAGAGTTACGTTCCAGCACTTTGATCGCCCACAAAAGACTCATTAACACAATGACATTGCTGTTACACTAATCAACCCCAGAGCCATGTACTGGTCCAGACACATTTTCTGTCCAATGCTGGCCGTTCTGAGAGAGCGAACCCACCCACCTCTGTACCCACTGTACTGCACATCGTGGTGCATTTAATAAGAAGTGACAAGGAATTTTTAGGCCTCTCCTAAAACTGGGTCCTTTGGGACTGGGGCCGACTGTGAAACATGAATGAAAAGTTTTCTAAACTTAGCTTTCCGATTAGATGTTGGCTGATTGGTCTGATGGTCCCAAAACACACACACACACACACACACACACACACACACACACACACACACACACACACACACACACAGAGACACACACACACACATAGACACACAGACACACACAGAGACACACACACACACACACACACACACACACAGACAGAGACACACACACACACACACACACACACACACAGACATACACAGACACATAGACACACACAGACACACACACACACACATACACACACACACAGAGACACAGACACACACACACAGACACACACACACAGACACACACACACAGACACATAGACACACACACACACACACACACACACACACACACACACACACACACACACACACACACACACACACACACAGAGACACAGACACACACACACAGACACACACACACAGACACATAGACACACACAGAGACACACACACACACACACACACACACATACACAGACACATAGACACACACAGACACACACACACATACACACACACATACACACACACACAGAGACACACACACACACAGAGAGAGAGACACACACACACACACACACACACACACACACACAGACACACACACACACACACACACACACACACACACGCACACACACACACACACACACACACACACACACACACACACACACATAGACACACACAGACACACACATAGACACACAGAGACACACAGAGACACACACACACACACACACACACACCCACCCATACTTTCACCCCAGATTGAAATGATAGAGGTAGAAACTCCTGATATATCTCTTTACAGCATTAATAAAAACAAAAGTGCATATAAGGTTAACTTCCTGGACCCCCCCCCCCTCCACTACTGTCCTCACTCAGCCTCTGGAACCAGTTTCTGGTTCTTCCAGTATGCAGCTCTTTTCACAATCAACCACTTCTCCCGACAAAGCAAACAGAGTGTCAGTTGCGATTTTCTCTCTCTCTGGCGGGGGTAATCAGGTTCTTCCAGATGCAGTTGAGCAGGTTTTTGACTTCTGCTCCAGAATAGCCGGGCAGGGGGTAGGGCAGAGTGTTTCTACTAGGGCTGATATGAGGAAAATATACGATACCATTGTTGAATATCTCGGAAACGATTTTTCTTACAATAAACAAATGGATATTAAAGTACACTTAGTTCTGATGATTTCAGTAAAATATAACAAATGGCTTGTTGAATTGAAAACACATGAAAGAAAATAATTTTTAAAGGTCCTATGACATGCTGCTTTTTGGATGCTTTTATATAGGCCTTAGTGGTCCCCTAATACTGTATCTGAAGTCTCTTTTATATAGGCCTTAGTGGTCCCCTAATACTGTATCTGAAGTCTCTTTATATAGGCCTTAGTGGTCCCCTAATACTGTATCTGAAGTCTCTTTATATAGACCTTAGTGGTCCTCTAATACTGTATCTGAAGTCTCTTTATATAGACCTTAGTGGTCCCCTAATACTGTATCTGAAGTCTCTTTATATAGACCTTAGTGGTCCCCTAATACTGTATCTGAAGTCTCTTTATATAGACCTTAGTGGTCCCCTAATACTGTATCTGAAGTCTCTTTATATAGACCTTAGCTGGTCCCTACTGTATCTGAGTCTTTTATATAGACCTTAGTGGTCCCTAATACTGTATTGATCTCTTATTATAGACCTTAGTGGTCCCTAATACTGTATCTGAAGTCTCTTTTATATAGACCTTAGTGGTCCCCTAATACTGTATCTGAAGTCTCTTTCCCTAAATTCAGCCTTGGTGCAGAATTCCAGCCACTAGAGCCAGTCCCACAATGAGCTTTCCTGAGGATGTGCCATTTCTGTGTCTGTAGCTTTAAATGCTATTGAGGAGGAGAGAGGGGGGGGGGGGGGCAAGGTGGAGGGTGGGGGTGTAGCCTTGACCAACTGCCATGCTTCGCTCATTTGAAAGCCATGATGTCTCTCTCTTTCTCATGGGGGGGGCCAAATTCTCTGGGCAGTGGGGAAATCAGAGAAAGGGGAGGTAACCTTTCCCCTTATGACGTCATAAAGGGAAGATTCCAGATCAGCCCATCTGAGCTTTCATTTTCTCAAAGACAGAGCAGGATACCCAGGGCTCGGTTTACACCTATCACCATTTCTAGCCACTGGGGGACCATAGGCAGGCTGGGGGAACTCATATGAATGTTAAAAAACCTCATAAAGTGACATTTTCATGCCATGGGACCTTTAACATTCTTTTCTTCAACACATTAAACATTAAATGCAGCACTATAAAAAAAAGTGTTACATTTTAAAAGTGCAGTTTTCTACTGATATTTTCTTTCAACTAACAAACAATCTCTGAGTGTCTTTCGCGATATGTCGCAACCTTTCGCAATGTGTTTATTGCGCAAGTTGATATCGCGATGCTGATTAAAAAAACTATTTATTGTGCAGCCCAAGATTCTACAGTAGAAAAAGAGGACCAAAAAAAAGATTTCTGTCTGAAATTAAATATTTCAGTGTTCAACGATCCAGCTGAAAATGCCACCTTTCAGCACATAGGGACACATTCCTGGATCACTCTGCTGTGATTGTGGCTCGCGGATAGGGAGTGCTGCTCAGTGAATAACCTATTATTTTGGAAGAAGATACATTTGGTTTCATCACCTTGGCCTTGGAAAAGAAGATAAGACTGACACTGTGTTGAAAGGGGAAGAAACAATGAAAGGTTGAGAAGGGAAAGTTGTTGAAAAGCCTCCTGTCCCTGTTACTTTCATGTATTTTTGAGGACAGGCTTATTCCAGATTTAGCAAAACTATTCTGTATCACACAAGGCTCCTGTGTAATCTTTTAGCCGAGTGATACAAATAGGCCTAAATAAAGAATATTTATGCTGGAAACAGCCAATGGATCTTTAAATAATGACAGCCACAACTGTATAACATACATTCACACAGGGAAATGTACGGTGGCTGATAGCGGCAAACGCCCTGTAACTTAAGAAAACACATGCAAATAGACAAAACACATTTGACAACACATGCACAGCTTTTAGCAAATATGCTGCAAATACACACAACACAACCAAATACACACAACACAACCAAATACACAAACGATGCAAAATGAAAAGCACACAAACCCCAAAAACAAATGCAACAGAAAAACGCTGCATCCAGTTTACACAACGGAAGGCAAGGTTATGTCAGACAGAGTGGATATTTTGTGTTCCTAATTTCTTTGATAGATTTTTAACAAGTGTTCTACTTTTCAGTAACATATATGGGCTTTTAACTAGCTAGCAAGCTCTTGTAAAAGTTAGTCTCTAACACGGTAGCTACGTAAACCTGTTGCTCTTTTATAATACTGTAAAAAAAGACTAGGGCCAAACGTAAAAATGAATATGCACCTTTTTATGGGTGCTTTTCATTTTGCATTGTTTCTGTATTTGCAGCCTGTTTGTGTATTTGGTTGTGTTGTGTGTATTTGCAGCGTGTTTGCTAAATGCTGTGCATGTGTTGTCAAATGAATGAAGATGTTTTCCTATTTGCATGTTTTTTTTAGTTGCAGTGCGTTGGCCCCTGTCGGCCACCGCAGAAAATGTGTCTGCTGGGAGAATCACTTTTCCTCTAAAACTCAGCCAAGGCATGAAAAGTTACCCACCAAGCTAATTCATAGCACATACTGTATGTTAGGATGTGTGCGATAGGGTTTAAGGAGTAACCTCTGAGGAGTGAGGAGGAGGACAGTGTTGGGAAACTATCAGAAGTTCAGAGAGGCAGTTTCCATGGAGAGTTTGTGGAAAGATTTCGGAGGAACTCAACCAATTTAATAACAAAATAAAAGACTATCCATATACTAGTATAGGTCTACATACCTATTTGAACTATTTGAACTGATTACTTAAAGCTAAGTCAACTATCCACTACTCTACTCTTGGCTAAATGTTAGCTAAATATCTCTCCTGACTTGCAAACTAGTTTACATGCATTTTAAATCACACCATACTGTTTGAGTAATGGAAACATATTTGAAAAAGATTACTGAAAGTATTATATATATTGTGAAATATCTGCAAGTAGGCTAATTGATAAACAGTTCAAATAGCTAAACAAAGCTAATGGACAAATAAACTGTGACATTGATAACGTTATCTAAAAGTAATGCATGAACAGTTTAAATAGTTACAATTAATGGATAAACACTTGGAAAAAAAGGGCTAAAAATATTAGCTTCGTTGTGAAATAGCAGAAAGTAGCCTAAATGATAAATGGTGGAAATAGCTAAATTAAATAGCTCAAATAGTCAGCTAAAAGAAGCTAATGAAATAAAGAACGTTAGCTAAAAGAAGCTAATGAAATAGAGAACGTTAGCTAAAAGTAAATGGTTGAAACGGTTAACTTAGCTAATGTTAATAGGTAAATGGTTGAAATAGTTAGCTAAAAGTAATAGATAGCCTACATTGATAACTGACTGAAGCGACTAGCTTCTGCGATTACTATCGGAAGGAAAACTTCCCCAACCCAAACAGCTCAACTGCACGAAAAGGTAAATATCCACTTCTATACAGTTCATTTTGTAAAGTTAAATAACGTCCAGTTTATGTTATTAAAGCTAATCTACCAGCCACTTGCAATTGTGTTAAAGATGCAGTAGGTAAGACTTATAAAACTACCTTTCTGTCATATCTGCTGAAACTGACCCTATGTTCCAGTAGAACTACAGGAAGCAGGTCATTAAAATAAATCCAGCTCCTCTGGCTCCACCTACAGCCTGGAGAGAGATTTACAAAAATCCACCGCTCCCTGTTCAGATGCACCAATCAGGGCCAGGGGGGGTGTCTAACTGTTCAGATGCACCAATCAGGGCCAGGGGGGGGTGTCCAACTGTTCAGATGCACCAATCAGGGCCGGGGGGGGGGGGGTCTAACTGCATGTCCATCACTGTTCACGGACACGCATTCATTCTCCCTTGTGGGGGGAGGGGCTTAGGAGACCGTTTTGGGCTTTAGCGGAAAGGGGGGAGGGACTGAGAAGTTGCTGATGTTCAAATTCTTTGGCTAAGTCCTGGATCCTCTCAATCCTACCTACAACACCTTTAATTTTGAACCCTGGCTGTGGGGATACGTCTAAAGAAAAAGTTGGAAACCATTGTAATCTAAGCCAGGGATCTTCAACTAGGGCACAGGGACCGCTAGGGGGTCCTCAGAATCAATGAAAGTGGTCCTCCAAGTTATTGTTAATTTTTTAAAGTTTTTTCAATTAATCCAAAATATCATTAGCAAATATAAATTCCCACTGAGGATAGGCTTATTGGCCTATAGGAAGTAGTCACTTAGGTAGCCATCCACAGATAGTTAATCCTGAGGATGTGCGTGTGTGTGTGCCTTTGCGTAATTACTGCACTAATGCCTCTGCACATCCCCGTCTTTGTGACAGCATACCTGAAATGTGTGATGCTGCAGTCTTTAAGAGCTGATTTAGGGAGGAGAGAGGGATGGAGGAAGCAAGGGTGAGATAAACAGAGAGGAAGAGGGAGGCAGGAAGAGAGGGAGGGGAGGAGAGAAGAGGACAGCGGAGCGGCTGCAAAGGAGAAGGCTTCACAGTAGCAGGGGAGGGAAAGAGGAATTATAGCACACGCCACATGTATGTTTTAAAATAAAAACATGGTTTATAAATCAATGGCAATAATTATGAGGCTATTTTAAAAGCTTAGTATTCTATGCAACAAAAATGTATGTATGTATAAAGGCTTTAGGCTGCCCTACACGATGCAACTTCATTTTATACAATATATGTAGTAGGGGGTCCCTGCTCCGTCTCTCTCTCAGTTAAAGGGTCCTGATCTTAGCCAAAATAAATACAACAAAGACCAGGAATAAAAGTGAAAAATGACAACTGTGAAAACTGTTGTACCTGAAACATGACTGGTGAGAAAATGATGGCAACAGGGTATAAACGAGCCTCAAGAATGCAGCTACATAATGCAGTATATCTATTGTTATCTGTATTTATATTTTTCCTTTCAGAGTACTTACTTTTTTAATATTATTTATATTATGGTCACACTTCAATATCATTTATAGTATGGTTAATTACTTTTGCTGTTATTTAATTACATATTATTCAATCTAATTTCACCTCAATTACTTACTTACATTACAATATTTTTCTACTATGCCACCTCACTTTGCAATACTTTTTATATAATGCCACTTTACATTCATTCAGTACTTTTTGCACATTGTTTTCCTGTTTGTTTGTTGGTTTGTTTTTATTGTGGAAAAACTGCTGCTGTAACAAGTGAATTCCCCCATTGTGGGATGAATAAAGTATTATTATCTTATGTTGTCAGCAGGCCATCTAGTGTACACATGTGATAAGTGCAGTTAATAAACGGGTCGTGGTGCATTTTTGGACAAACAAAAGTCGGATCAGATTAATTATGAGATGCCTTTATTGTACTTTTTGGAATCCAGTGACACTGACACGAGAAAATGGTCCTATCCCTCCCTCCCCCTTTACATACACAGCCTGAGAGGGAGGGGCTGCAGGGGTGGGATGTACCGTGATCCCGCTTGTAGTCTTAAATTAAACAGAGATAATAGCGAAGACACATCCAGGTGCATTTCCACAGACACGCACAACATGCATTCAAAAAAACTTCAGGGAACGCAGTGACTCCTGGTTCACATGTACGCTTTGTCTTAAAGTAAAAAGACGACAAAATGAATACCACTTAAAAAAAAAACAAAAAAAAACAGTAAGCTTTCTTTATGGCCCACGATCAGTCTATAAGTCAGGCTCTGTCAATTTTCCACTTAACAGGAGAAAAGAAAAAAAGGCAAAGAGACACTACTATTCATACTTGGAAAAATGGTTTAAATATGGAAGTGAATGGTTCATAGCTTTCATATTTTAGTTTTTTTTTTCCCCAATTGGTTTTCAATGAATGGTGTACTTTAATGAGAATACAATTGTCTCACTAAAAACCAGCTTGTCTAGGTAAAACTAGGCCTTTTCCACCAACTGTCTCCCTGCTGTATCTAAGTAAAATATATAAAGTCCAGTCAAGGGGCTCAGTGGGCCGTTGGTCCAATCAGGAGTGGTTTCCTTCAGTCCTCCTCGCTGCCACTGGCCGAACGCTCCTGAAAAAAAAAGCACAACTTGTATTATTATCGAGCAGAAGTACGCAGAGGCTATCCACACCGAGGTTATAATAATAGTTGGTGCGGACGGAGTAAACTCGAGCAAACTACGTCGGCTACGCAGTTCTGTTGAAGTCACAGTGAGTCACAGCCTGGTTGACACCTGGTTGGGAAGCTCATTCACAGCTCATTTCCAACAACGGACGCCGCTCAAATGCCTCTGGGCTAGAACTGGCCAATATATCGATATTATATCGATATCGTGATATGAGACTAGATCAGGGGTGGCCAACCAGTTAGGTATAAAGAGCCACAAAAAAAAAACTCACCATAGCAAAAAGCCACACAACACATGCACGTCCACACTACAACAGCAACAGTGTCTTCCAGATCTGATGACAGTCATAATACATAGCAGTTTTCATAGTTTTTTTTCTCACTTAGACTGACTCAGTGGGAAACCTGACAGTCTTTGTTATCCACAATCCTTTTCAGGTCTTGCTTGAACTCGGTTGTGGCCACTCGAAGAACTCTCTCACTCATTTGTCACTAAAGGGGCTTTCAAACAGTCGGATTCAGCAGTGAAAGGGTTAACGAGGAAGGTGATCTGTGGCTGCTGTTCTTCCTCAGGTTGCAGAATCTGTCCTCAAAACTGTGCTGCATTATTTTCCATTTTAAAATAATTGGCAAATGTATTGGCAGATGCATTCAAATGTGTTTTTTTTGTTTACTTATCTGAAATACTGTATGTTTCAGAAAAGTTAAAAACAATCAACCAATGACACAGCCTCCAGCCACACAGTAAGAGCCTCACAGGAGCAGGCAAAGAGCCGCATACGGCTCAAGAGCCACAGGTTCGCCACCCCTGGACTAGATATAGTCTTAGATTTTGGATATCATAATATTGTAATATGGCATAAGTGTTCCTGGTTTTAAAGGCTGCATTACAGTAAAGTGATGTCATTTTCTGAACTTACCAGACTGTTCTAGCTGTTCTGAATTTACATTTACCCACTTAGTCATTATATCCACATTACTGATGATTATTCATCAAAAATCTCATTGTGTAAATATTTTGTGAAAGCACCAATAGTCAACTCTACAATATCGTTGCGGTATTGATATATCGAAGTACTTGGTCAAAAATATTGTGATCTTTGATTTTCTCCATATTGCCCAGCCCAACTCTGGGCGCAACTGGAAGTCCTTCAACCAATCAGAGCAACGATCCGGGTGACGTAGCAGCGACAGCGGCATCAACGGGTTGCTGCGCTTCGGTGGGCGTCATGTTGAATGTAAACAAGAAGCTGCTCGCCGTCGCTGCGCTATCGTCATTGTGTAAAGCCCGCCTCAACAGTTGTGATTGGTGTAAAGCCCGCCTCAGCGGTTGTGATTTGGTGCCTCGATTTGGAAAAATTGGAAATGGGCTTGAATGGGCTCTTGGCCAGACTGACTTGCAGAGCTAATCTCAAATTTGCCCGAAGTTGGTCAGGGTTTTCCCAGGCTAGGTGAGTCACGGCAATGCCGATAAAGTGGTTGCAAGTGTGGTTACAGTTTTTCAAAACTTCACGCAGACAGCGTTCACTGCGATATGTTATTAATGGCGAGGCGAAAGCGGTCGCGGTGCTGTTGACGTTACACTTCCTCTGAGACGAGCAGGCACAACAGTGGTTTCTGTGCCCTGGGGACTGGCTGACAGGCTGAGGTTGTCAGACAAGGCAACTTTATTTCTACAGCAGCTTTCAGCAACAAGGCAACTTTATTTCTACAGCAGCTTTCAGCAACAAGGCAATTTAAAGTGCTTCACATGAAACATTAAAGAGCAATTAAAAACGGTCATGATGAAAATAAAACTATAAAATATAATAATATACAAATACAAGAATAAAAGTTACAGTGAGTAAGAAAGGAATAATTATTCAATTTAAAAGGTTGTAGAGACAGGTTTGGGAGGAGAGAGGGAGGGGTTTTATTTTTATTTTTGTTTAATTTCTGTCAGTGTAAAATATTCTAAATAAATAACATAATGTTCTAAGTAAATTAATATAATTTATATATAATAATTGTTTTGTAATTACAGAGAAAGTAATGAAAAAAGGTACCGTTGGGTACCAGAACCAAATTTCAGGTACCGATATTGGTTAAGATGCGAAAGGTACCCGACCCTACTGGCTAGAGAAATGAAAACGGGTGTGACGTCATTCTCAGCTCCAGCTTCCGGGTTACACTATTAGTTTAGTTTCAGGTTCTCCCTCAGCGAGGACGGTGTCCCCGTGTGTGACCGTCTCGTCTCACCTCTTCCTGTTCCTCCTCGCTGTCGTCGTCGCTCACCACCGGTTTGGCCCGGGCACCGCGGCCCCTCCGCCGCTGTCCTTTCCCTCCTCGCTCCCCCTTTTCTTTCCGGCTCAGCTTGATCTTCACCTTCACCGAGCGAGCTTTGACAGAAATCACAAAGATCAGTTTTAATATATGCAGTAACGGCTTTGGCGATCGGTGCGAAAACACGCGGGGTTTCTGATACTCACATTCAGACTCCGAGCCTTCGTCCAGGTCGTCGTCCTCTTCCTCACTTTCCTCCCCTTCACTCTCGTCCTCCTTCTCGATCTTCTGCCTCACGCTGGTGAAGACAGACTGCAGCACAATGGAGTCCTCATAGATCTGAGCGGGTTTACAGAAAGAGATTTATTAGAACGTCTCTCCTTTGCTCCGAGAAGTTTTTTCCAGACTGACGCCTTTTTCTAAATCCGGTGATTTTAAGCTTTGTACTGATTTTGACTAAGAATGTTTGGTAGACGTCCAAATCACCCAAATATATCCAATATTGGTGAGCTAATGGCTTAAAGGGTAATTTCAGTACTTTCAACGTGGACCCTATTTTCCCATGCCTTGGTGTCTAAGTGATTAACGTGAACAAAAATCTGTGAAAGTGGTCCAGTATTTAGCGAGAACGCTGCGACCGGCAGTTGCAAACCGGGCTGCAATGTAACCCTACAGGACAAATGTTCACCTTCAATTTTATCCACTAAAAGTTCTGTGTTTGCCGCTGACAGACTCAGATTATTATTCTAAGTGTCTGACAACATTATGGAAAGGATCCCTACAGAGATAGACCTTTTTGTTAAAGAGTAAGATCCTTTTTGTCTAACCAGAAACAGCCCTGAAATCGCTATCGCCAAACTCCACCAGACTCCATGTAAATAATCAGTACTTTTAGCGTGTATTGAGCCAGTATATTTCCACATGTAAATGGGTGAATTAAGGGTATATTTCAGACAAACCAGAGTGGTGATTGCTAGAACAGTGGAAAGATGAACCAAGACAGCTTTTGATAGTTTTATTTTGTTTCTGTCGACTTTGAATAAAGTATGTTTTACGATGATACAATTACTGCTTATTCAAATGAAGTCTGGTGGGTTGAGAGATGGCGATTCATGGCAGTTTCATGTTAGACAAAAATGATCTTACTCTTTAACAAAAAGGTCTATCTCTGTAGGGATCCTTTCCATAATGTTGTCAGACACTTAATAATATATAAAATAATCTGAGCCTGTCAGCGGCAAAAACAGAACTTTTAGTGGACGCTAACTGAAGATGCACAATTTCCCATTAACGTTACATTGCAGCTTGTTTCGTCACAGTCTTGCTTACACAATCACCTCAATCACAAGACACAAAAACATGGGAGAATAGGGTCCAGGTTGAAAAATAGCTGAGTTACATTTAACTCACCAGAGACCCCTCCAGGTTGAAGGTCTGGGCGTTTTGACACAGCAGCATCACGTCTTTCTCCAGGTCGTTCAGGCTGCGGTACTTATGGCTGCGGATCCTCTCCTGATGAAGGAAGGAACAACGGAAGGCAGCAGTCAGACAAACAGTAGATACTCAGATAGATGGACTTTATTAATCCCAAAACTGGGAAATTACTCTGTTACAGCAGCAAGTTACAGGGACACGGACACACACACACAGGGACGCACACAGACACACAGACACACGGACACACACACACACGGACACAGGGACGCACACGGACACACACGGAGACACGCACATATGGGGACACACACACACAGACACACACACACACACACACACACACACACACACACGCACGCACATATACACGGAGACGCACACAGACACAGTGACACGGACACACACACACACACACACACAGACACACACACACAAAAATAAGATAAGAATAAAATAAGATAAAAGATCTCATTGCCAGAACTACTACTGAAAAAAATATACAAAGAGGAATGAAAATAATGTACATGCATATGCAAGTGTAGAATAAAATGTACAACCTACGTACATAGTACACGTGTAAGTAGCATGATGTTCAGTAGATGAGAAAGCACAAAGGAACAAATGGTGAAAATGTGAAGATGCAGAACACATGGGCGTGACTTTTTCTCCCTACCTTGATCTTTCTGAAGTCCACTGGTTTGCGGATGAGCTCGTAGTACTCGGGCAGCTCCTTGCGAGAGGGCAGCTGGATGAAGACCTCGCTCAGCTGTCGCCCGTTACTACTGAGACAAGGGCGATGGTTTCTTAGTATGCATCTCTGTTAGTCAATGCTGAATCTAAAACGACTAGGGCTGCAACTAACTTCAAATTATTTTCATGCTTGATTATTGTTTAGATTAATGGATTAGTTGTTTGGTCTGTAAAATGTCAGAAAATGGTGAAAAAAATAAAACGTGGATCAGTGTTTCCCAAAGCCCAAGATGACGTCCTCAAATGTCTTATTTTGTCCACAACTCAAAAGATATTTAGTTTACGGTCACAGAGGAGAGAAGAAACTAGAAAATATTCACATTTAACAAGCTGGAGTCAGAGAATCTTAAAAGTCCCATGACATGCTGCTTTTTGGATGCTTTTATATAGACCTTAGTGGTCCCCTAATACTGTATCTGAAGTCTCTTTTATATAGACCTTAGTGGTCCCCTAATACTGTATCTGAAGTCTCTTTTATATAGGCCTTAGTGGTCCCCTAATACTGTATCTGAAGTCTCTTTTATATAGACCTTAGTGGTCCCCTAATACTGTATCTGAAGTCTCTTTTATATAGACCTTAGTGGTCCCCTAATACTGTATCTGAAGTCTCTTTTATATAGACCTTAGTGGTCCCCTAATACTGTATCTGAAGTCTCTTTCCCTAAATTCAGCCTTGGTGCAGAATTCCAGCCACTAGAGCCAGTCCCACAATGAGCTTTCCTGAGGATGTGCCATTTCTGTGTCTGTAGCTTTAAATGCTATTGAGGAGGAGAGAGGGGGGGCAAGGTGGAGGGTGGGGGTGTAGCCTTGACCAACTGCCATGCTTCGCTTGTTTGCAAGCCATGATGTCTCTCTCTCTCTCATGGGGGGGCCAAATTCTCTGGGTGGGCAAAGCAGAGAAAGGGGAGGTAACCTTTCCCCTTATGACATCATAAAGGGAAGATTCCAGATGGGCCCATCTGAGTTTTCATTTTCTCAAAGGCAGAGCAGGATACCCAGGGCTCGGTTTACACCTATCACCATTTCTAGCCACTGGGGGACCATAGGCAGGCTGGGGGAACTCACATTAATGTTAAAAAACCTCATAAAGTGAATTTTTCATGCCATGGGACCTTTAAAGCTATAGTGCGTAGTATCTGTCGCCCCATGAGGAATTCTAAGTAATGACAACAAAACTATCAGCGCGTCCACATGACACAAGCCTTCTGTGATCGCAATGGCTTGAATGTAACAGATGTTCATTAATATAATTTCTTCAGATGATAGTGACAGTCATACAGAAGTTATCTCTCTAACGTTACCTAGTGTGCTGACAGATATGCGGTACTGTTCTCACCCGTCCTTATATTTGATGACAGCGTCGACGATCTTCTTCATCTTCTTAGTGAGGGACAGAGGGTTGGGAGAGAGCTTCTCGGCGGGCGGGCGGCCGCGTTTCTTCGCCTTCTTCACCTCCTCGTCCTTGTCCCGCCCGCGGCCGCTGCTGGAGCTGGGCGTGGCCGGCCCGCCGTCGTGGTCGCGGTCTCTCTTGCGCTTTCTGGTCGTCTTTTTGTGACGCACTTCCTCCTCGATGTCCTCTAGATTTCCCTCCTCTATGGCCTGCGGTGAGGAGAAATTATCAGTGAGCAAAAAAACTTCTTTACATTGATTCCCTTCCATCTCCTAAAGATGCAAAGTCACTCAAGGCCTTCTCAAGAACAGGTTCTTTTAATGCACGAAAAACTTAAGCACAACAATCCGTACGATAGTCTACGGAAATACGGTGACTGCCAGCCCGTCGTACGCAAATTTAAACGATAAAGGTGACTGTGAGTCGGGTACAAAGCATTATGACGTTACGGTTGTTTTAGAGGCGTGGAAGTTGAGTTCAGCAGACAAAAAGGTGACTGTCCTGCGGCGACGTTAGTTAAGTTTAGGCACCAAAACAACTAGTTAAGATTACATAAAAAGACTGATTTGGGGTGAAAACACCGGTTCCCTTAAAGGACAATTCCAGCGCAAAATGTACTTAGGGGTTAATAGTACATGTGTACCGAGTCGACCGTTCTCTGGGATATGTTTTCATGCTAATCCAATGTGACCAGTTTTAGCCCAAACCGCTAATTAGCTTAACGCCGTCCTTGAGTTAGGTTACTGGTTGCACGGCGTTCGGCTGGTCGTGTTTTCCCAAGATGGCGCCAGCCTGTATACATGAACGCTACCGTCTTTCTAAACTATCTTTTTAATAAACTGTCTGTACACTTACAAAGTTCTCAATGCTTCGGTTTCCATGTAGGAACCCTCATTATGCTACCGTTGAAGTGTGGTGATATTTTGAGCCTTTTTAGTTGTGAAATAGAGATTTCTTTTCTGCCCCGACAACTAGCGTTATAAGCTAATTAGCGGTTTGCGCTAAAACTGGTCACATTGGATTAGCATGAAAACATATCCCAGAGAACGGTCGACTCGGTACACGTGTTATTAACACCTAGGTTCATTTTTGCGCTGGATTTGTCCCTTAAGTAGCGCTGCCGGGACACAAACACCTGTTTCCTGGGTGAAAGTCTTCCTCTTAACTTCTTCCGGGACATGAACTCCGCTCCCCCGTCTTGAAACCCCCCCCGACAATCTCCCAACATGGATCTTTGCGGCCTTTTACAGCGGCAGCCAATGTGGTGCATTCAGAATTAAATATGTGGAATACATACGGATTACTTTTCGTAGCGATATGTACGAATGGTTCATGAGAACAGCCTGAACAACTGAACATAACGTCCCACCTTGAGCCACTGTTTCTCAGTGAGCGAGTCGCTGTAGTCCACTTCCTTGCGTTGGCGCGATCCGCGGCCAAACATCTTCTCCTCCTCCTCTTCGCAAGTTAGCCTCTCGACCTCGGCGTCGTCTTTCAGAATCCAGCTGGGCATGTCGTCCTCCTCCATCAGACGCGGTTTCCTCTTAGGGTTGCGGGCGTCCTCGCGGCGTCTGTCCAGATCCATGCGCTGGAATTAAGACACAAAAACACAGCATGCGATTAGTAACTAATAATAATAATAATAATAGCTTTATTTGTATAGCACCTTTCATACATTTAAATGCAGCTCAAAGTGCTTTACAGTGTGGTATCAAAACAAAACGACAAAGAAAAAACATACATAGAAATGACAACATACATAAGAGATGTTCATAATAAGAGAATTAAAAAAAACTATAAAAAGGGACAGAGCTAAAAGTAGAAAAAAGCCTGAATTTTAATTTTGAAACTCATTTGAGTTTTAAAAGAGTCAGGCGAGCTGGTGTTTCTGATATAACTGGATGCAGCAGGATGTTCCACAGTCTTGGGCTCTGTTCACACCAGCGTCTTGTTTACGTTATAATCCTACGGAGTAAACCGTGTTTTCAAAAAAGTCCTGAGCGTTTTTTTAACGCCACTGCTGACTTCTTGTTCTGCAGCTTGGGAGCGTCTTTTTGAAGTTGAAAAGGTTAAACTTTTCTACATAAACGCCCTTCGTCAAGCGCTTTTTTGACAGCCAACCAATGACAAGTGGAGTTTCCATAACAGGAAAAAATGGAGTCGGAGCACAGCGAGTTATATATGACCAGGTGCTCCGTGTACAGGGAACTCTCTTTGTTTTCTACGTTAGCACTGCTCTCTCTCTCTCTCTCTGTTCTTTCTCTAGCTTGCTCCACCTCTTTGTTTATCTAACGTTAGCACCGCTCCACATAGCGCTTTAGCTAGAATATTGCAGCAGTAGCTGTTGTTATAGCAACAAAAGACGCTCTCAGCTGCTTTTTTGGAATAGAAACACTACCAGCTTTTCTTTTCTTACTACAAAAGCGCCCTAGTCGTCTTTTTCTTGTCAAAATAAAAGCCAAGTGTGAACATAGACTCAGAGCATAGAAGCTGAAAGCAGATTCCCCACTTGCTTTGTGGGCTACTTTGGGATCAGTGGAGACAGATTATAAAACGACAAAGTATCTAATAATCAATATGGAAAAGAGGGACTAACCATGAACTGTTCAAACTCCTCTTCACTTCTGGCTATCATCTGATTGACCGTCTCGTCATCGGGCACTTCGTCTTCCTCCTGCAGACAAACAAAGACGAGTGAGTGGAAGGAGGCGAAGGCAGCTTAATGTGGCACCTCAGAGCCACGTCTTTGAACTAGTAACTCTCACCTACACAGAAGGGGGGGGAAATGTATTCAATACAGTGTAAATAGCTTAGAATTTGTGAATGTTTGAGTTATCAGTAGAACTACATTGTCCTGTTACAGTTAGGAGGCAAAAAAGCATTATTGCAGGATAGAAAAGCAGAGAGAAAAAAGAGGGATAAAAAGTAGTGATGCACCGATTAACTTCTGGGCCGATACTGATGTTTAAAATTACAATTTGGCCGATGGATGTTTTTGTTGTTATTTATTCCCTCTTTTGTGCGAGGGAAACGGAGAAATCTTCAAGAAATGAACTACATATAAACTAAAATATACAGTTTTAAAATGATGTAGCCCTTCATTATCTCTGACCTGCTCGATGAGGAAACATGTCAGTACTTTCACAGCTTTGTGAAACAAATTAAATGTAGATTTATAGAAACATATATAAGCCTATCTTTCACTTTGTGTTTTCCGTACACAATACAACGCTCTAGTAGCTGATCTTTCTCCGACAGTGTAATATTCTCTTTCACTTTTCATTTATGAACAAACCACATATGTGCACAGCGTGCAATGCCTTCTTACGTCACGCCAGAGTCATGTTTAGCCAGTGGCTTCTTCCCAGAATCAGCAGTTGCAGTAGCAACATATGCTAGCTACAGTATGTTAGAGTCCGACCGCTAATAATCAACGCAACATGCAGCGGCAGCCGGCGCAAAATTGATGCGACATTGTGGCCGGTTTGGCTCAGTGGGTAGAGCAGGTGCACATATACTGAGAGGTTTATGCCTCGACACAGAGGTCCAGGATTCGAATCCGACCTGTGACGATTTCCTGCATGTCTTCCCCCCCTTTCCTAAAGGCGGAAAAGCTAAAAAAATTATCTTTATTCTCTGTTGCGACACAACAGATAGATATCGGTAAACGTCATCTTATTTGCCGTTAGGTATCAACACGAATATTGGCCGATGAAGTGACGCATCCCTATGAAACAAAGTATAGTTGCAGAGAAAAAACAGCAGAGAGAGAAAAGAGGAGTAAAAATGGGAATGTTTTTATATCACGTCTCATAGTATCATTGTAACCATCAAAGGTTTGAAGCAGAAATACAGAAAGGAGAAGTCTGGATTGATGAAAGCACAAATCCTGGGGAAGGAGAGAGAAATGAAGAGAAAGAGAAAAGAATGGAGAGGTGAGGCAGCACACAGGCAGATGTGGGTGGGTGGGCAATATGGCGACAGGTTCAGATCACACCCACCCACGCCCCCCTAGTACGACAGCCTCCTCGAGCCCCGACCTCGTCCTGTTCCTCGTGCTCCAGGATGGCCTGCAAGAAGGCCCGACGCTCGCAGCCGGACGACTTCTGGTCGAACATGCCCGCCTGGATGACCTTCTGGTCCACGTTCAGTTTGTACTTGGCTGCCGCCAGGATCTTCTCCTCCACGCTGTTGACGGTGCAGAGGCGCAGCACGCGCACCTCGTTCTGCTGACCGATGCGGTGGGCGCGGTCCTGGGCCTGCAGGTCCTGGAGGAGCACAAACACGCGGGTTAGGTCAGGTGGAGGGAGCGGTTGCGGTGAGGGGGGACAACTTGTGTGACAGGAAAAACACAATCAGTACTGGAAATCTTTGTTACTTTTACACACGAAATTAAACAGGTTATCTGCAGGTTTTACCAAGTCAAATGTAAGACCTTTTTAACCCTTGTGTTTAGTCTGGTTGACACCAGACCCTTTTCAGTTGTAACTGAGAGTGGGTCTGGGGAAGTTCGGTCATTCGCAGCTCATTTCCAAAGGGGCATCCCCAATGGATGCCGCTCAAATGCCTCTGGGCGCAATTGGATAGTCCCTCAACCAATCAGAGCAACGATCTGGGTGACGCAGCAGCGACATCAACGGGTTGCTGCGCTTTGGTGGCCGCCACGTTGAATCTAAACAAGAAGCTGCTCGCCGTCATCGTGTAAAGCCCGCCTCAATGGTTGTGACTGGTGTAAAGCCCGCCTCAACGGTTGTGATTGGTGCCTCGATTTGGAAAAATTGGAAATGGGCTTGAATGGGCTCTTGGCCAGACGGACTTACAGTCTGCGCTTGTTTTTGAACCTTTTTTCAACGTTCTTTTATAATTTTTTTTTTTCACGGAACACACCGAACAGACTCGAGTCACCGACCTCGCCAGACTGTCTGACGGCCGGTTATCTGGGCACCACCTAAGCCAAATGAATGTTACTAAATGACTTCTCTCAGATCTGATGATTGTAGTTGTCTTTAAGCTTTTAAAGAGTTATTTATGTTTTATCTGCTCTAGCTTTTCCAAAGTTTTATGGCGCTTTTCCATTACATGGTACCTGCTCGACTCGCCTCGACTCTACTCGCCTTTTTTGGTTTTCCATTACGAAAAAAAGTCCCTGGTACCTGCTAACAGGTACTTTTTTTTAGTACCACCTCAGTCGAGGTTCCCAGCGAGCTGAGGCGAGCCGAAAAGGTGACGTGAAAGCGACAGACGGGGGCGTCCTGAACAAACCCGCTATTTTTAAACAGTTTAGCCACCTGTTTGTTTTTTTGCTGCCTCCAGCTTCTTCTGAAATAAAATGTGTCTTCTGGCAACAACACACACCTTCGACGTTCTGTGTGTGTGTCGCGTTAGGTCACGGCAGTTTACTACGGCGCCGCTTGTTTACAGTTCTGCGGAGGCTCCGGGCAGAGCTTTCGCCGCATCCTACGTACACACACACATGCCGGCTCGACGCACACACCAGCTGACAAATGTATACAACAGGCCACATATTACATAGGCTACGGTGAAAGCTCTGCGTGGAGCCTCCACAGAACTATAAAACAAGCTCAAGTGGTCTGATGTTTATACTTGTGCGGTGGTGTGTGCGTCGAGCCGGCAAGACGACCAGCCACGCTGAGGCGGGACTAAAATCTGCAATGGAAAACGGACGCACAGTGTGTCGAGTCGAGTCGAGCAGGTACCATGTAATGGATTTACGCCATTAGACACAGATATGGTCATAATAATGGTCCAAACTGAAGTTTTTTTAAATTAAAAAAACCTAACATTTTCTTGACGGCGGACCTCTAAACCCAACGGACAAATACGTGCACCCAAGTCTTCCACAAACCTAGAGAACACACTAGCTAGGCTGTGTCTGTTGTCGTTTTTCATCGGATGAGCACAAGTAGGCATGGGGGTAGAAAGATAAATTAATACTGGGGGCATTGCCGATCCTGCTTCCGATAGTCGAAATTGAAAGCTTATTTTGCTCAATTTTCATTTTAAAATAGAAACCGTGACACCCCTACAGCATATATTTGCGTTTGAGTACCTGATGTGGGTTCCAGTCGCTGTCAAAGATGATGACGGTGTCGGCCGACTGCAGGTTGAGGCCCAGGCCTCCAGCCCTGGTGCTGAGCAGGAACACAAAGTACTGCGAGGCCGGGTCGTTGAATGTCTTTAGCAGCATGCCGCGGTCCTCTGCCTTGGTGGTTCCTGTGGGGACGGGGAAAGATCAGATCGTAAAAAGAAAGTGAATCTCTCATCGTTTCCGTATGATGAGGTGACAGCGCCAGGCCCACAAATACTCGGTCAGAGGGCTCACCGTCCAGACGCAGGTACTTGAAGTTACGGTAGGCAAAGTAGTCCTCCATGATGGTCATGAGAGAGGTCATTTGACAGAAGAGCAGCACTTTGTGGTCGGTGGCCCTCAGCTTGGGCAGGATGCGATCCAGCAGCTCAAACTTCCCAGAGGAGCGGTACAGGTCCGGGCTGGACGGGCAGAAGGGGGAACAATTTTTTTTCACATTTTTTGTTTTTCTTACACTTCTGATTTTAGGATATGTAAGTGTTAATATAAGTATTAATGGTTTTCATAAACTATAAGGCTACTGCGCTCTCTCTGGGAACGAAAGCTAACCAGTCTAGATGGAGTCTTTGAGGTGGGTGCAGCTCACTGACCAATCAGAGAGCTTGTTCCCATGCTAATTTGCATTGTTTTACCCAACCTGAACAAGGCCCCTAGCCTGGCTCCGCCCTCTTACATACTTCCGCTCAATTTTCATTTTCCTTCAGTACTCTGTCTGGGTTTGCGGTATATTCTTGGGTTTTCTCCGGCCAAATCTTTACCGGTCTAATCAGTCTGGTAGGACCAGGCTAGTGGACCAGAGTCTGGTAGGACCAGGCTAGTGGACCAGAGTCAGGTAGGACCAGGCTAGTGGACCAGAGTCAGGTAGGAACCAGCCTAGTGGACCAGAGTCTCTTAGGACCAGGCTAGTGGACCAGAGTCAGGTAGGAACCAGCCTAGTGGACCAGAGTCTGGTAGGACCAGGCTAGTGGACCAGAGTCTAGTAGGACCAGAGTCTGGTAGGACCAGGCTAGTGGACCAGAGTCTAATAGGACCAGAGTCTGGTAGGACCAGGCTAGTGGACCAGAGTCTAGTAGGACCAGAGTCTGGTAGGACCAGGCTAGTGGACCAGAGCTGATTACAAGTCGATTTCCAAATTGGATAAGAAAACGCAGCTAGGAAATTGATTCAAAGACGAGGACAGGAATTGTCCTTTCAGACGCCTTATTAAAAGCTGTATTCTTCATTTCGTTTTTTTTCACTTTGATTATTTCTGGGGTTTTTTAAACTACATTTTCAAATAGATGTTTTGATGCTCTTTTTTATTCAGGAAATTAAAGTATTTTTTAAATTATGCATTTATTTACCGTTTTAAAGTTTAAAAAATGATGATTGTGAAAAAGGTTTCTCTATTCAATAATGGAGTAATTAATGGATTTGAAAACCAATTTATTAAATTCTGTTTTTAATGTAAAATTATATATAATAAATGAATAAATACTCTATTTAAATTTCCATGTCCCTGGAGGTCCTCCATATGCATCAACCCCCTGAACAAGACACACACGTGGCGGACAAACACACACATAATTCAAGCTTCACGTACCCACTCACGATTCCACCAGAATAGCCAAGATGCTCAGAGAAAGACTCCTGGAAATCAAAACAAACACGTATGTTGCCATGAATTCTGAAATCTGAAACTGTGTCTACTCTTATTACTACTTTAGAGAAAGGTGGAGCCTCTGTCTGGTACCTCAATGTGCTGGAACATGTAGGGGTGGTTGCAGATCTTTCTCAGTTGCATGATAGTGTTCATCAGGGTCTTCGTGCCACCTTTACCCTGGGAAAAAATTAGAAGAGGAGGAAAAAACACCTTTTAGTTTCTAATTATTTTAGAGTATTAAAATAAAAAGTATACAATATACATTTAATATATGTTAAATGTCTACAAAATAAGATTTCACAGATGAAATTGAAAGACTTTTTCTTCTGGTTCTTACCATCTTTTTATTTTTTATTTTTAAGATTTTTTTGAGGCATTTTCAGCCTTTATTTTGACAGGAAAGCTGGAGAGAGGGGGAATGACATGCAGCAAAGGGCCGCAGGTCGGAGTCGAACCTGGGGCCGCTGCGTTGACAAGTAAACCTCTATATATGTGCGCCTGCTCTACCAACTGAGCTATCCCGGCACTGGCTCTTACCTTCTTGTCTTTTTCTGATCCATCTGTGAGCAAGACTCCCTTGGCCTGCATGTGTCGGTACAAAACCCTCTGTAGGGCTGACATATCGCACTTTATCACATACTCCACCTACGAACCAACAAACGGAGAAAAAAAAAAATAATAATCAGCAAAGACACCGAATTATATCGATTACTTGATTTACTAAATATCCACAGAAAGATTGGGAACCACTCATGCAGGAATGAAAGCGTGAAGGATGAAATCTCAATTGAACGAAAGCGAACAGGCCGACCTTCTCGGGCAGCTGGGCCTCCACTTCCTTCTTGAGTCGGCGCAGCAGGAAAGGCCTGAGCACTTTGTGTAAACGTCGGATGATCAGGATGGTCTCTTCTTCATTCAGGTCAACCTTGACGGAAAAAAAGAGGGATGGGAGGATGAGGGGGGACACATCCAACATTTGAGATTAGATTACATAGACTTTATTGATCCTGAATTGGGAAATGTCAGTGCTACAGCAGCAAAATATACACAGCATGCATACAGAAGAAATAATAAATAGGATAAAATACAAGAACTGTTCAAAAATAAAAGATAAATAAATACAAAGGAAAGAATGTACAAACGTATATACAAGACGCTAATAAAAATGTACAACCACTTAAGTAATATTTATAAAGAAGTCAGTAAAACCTGTGTTTGTGCAAGTTGTACTTAGTGCAGTATTGTGATGTATTTGAGTCTTATCTAACACTCAGTGATGCAATACTGCAGTTCATTACTTTACTTTATTCTTTATTCAGGACACAAAAAACGGTCCATAGCACAATACAAAACATAGCAAAAGATAGACAAATATCATTGTAATGTGGAGATTTATTTGTAAATGCTACCTGGTAGGGATGGGGGTGAGTACTCCATTACACGATTTTGGCGTCAGTATTCGTTCAACGTATCTAATACTCACTTATTTTCTGTCAATATCTTCCTACCATGTGATACTATGACACGTGGCTCATGCCAGCCACCAAGCTAATGTGTACGGTAACGTTATAGCGTTACTCGAATGTTCAACGCGGCCATTCATTTATTTTTAGTATGATTGTTTGGACCGTGGATAACAGCGCTGGGCTAGCTAACGATTGTATTACATTAGCTACAGTAGCTGTATGGGCAGTGGACTCATCTTTTGCTTAGTCAGCGAACTAGCTAGCTAGCGCACCCCGCTCCCTCCCTCCAACTATCCAAGGAGATTTCACTGGGAGGAGACTAACGGTAGGGTTCCACACAGTGAAACACCAAGCAAATTTCAGCCAGCGAAATATTGCCTCTGGGGCGTGGTCGCGAAAACAACATGCCAACAGAACACCGGCTGCTGGGAAGCTAGCAGAGAGGGTTGAAGCTAGATAGCATAGGTAACTAGCAGGTAGTTTGCTAGAAAGCTATCGTTGCTATTGTAGCTTGTGACATCTGTGTTGATACAAGCGTCGTTGTTCGCCAACACAACATGTAATCAAACAAATGCACAAGTAGCCTAGCTGCCTGGCTAAGCTTACAATGAAATCCAATGTCCGAACATGCTAACGATTAGCCTGTTGGCTAGCTGAAAAGTTTGAGTGTTTAAACATCTACAGTGGTCTATTTAATGGTGTATGTTCCCTGACTAAGATCGTGTGTCATATAAATCACAATATGTGTTGATACAAGTACCAATGTTCGGCTAGAAACATTTTAAATCACATACTAATGTTCATGATACAGCTCTGATAACCTCTGCCATCTTGGTCAAACTTTTTTTGTAAGTCCCGCCTCCAAACACAAACACACGGACCTGATTGGTTCTCAAGTGGTCCTCATTTGAATAAAGTTAAACTTTCGTCGACTTTGTTTTGCTCGCCTCGGCGATTCGCTCTCATCTCGCCCAATCAGGGCGATTTTCGTCTCCATTCAACCTCAACGAGAGCAAAGCGAAATTTCGCTGTGTGGAACCCTACCGTAAAGCTACAGTTAGCCTTCTGTTAGCGACTTTAGCTCGAATTCAGCCCGCCCCCCAAAAAAAAAAATCATTTGAACATTCACTGCCCATTTGGCTGGTTTTGAACCCTGCCTCCCAGACCTGGACTCACCTTCTCTCCAGTCATGGCGAAGGGGGCGTTGAACCACTGTTCGAACGTGGTGCAGCTCTTGAAGATGGTGGGCAGGAGGAAGTTAAGCAGGGCCCAGAGCTCGGGCAGCTTGTTCTGCAGTGGAGTGCCTGTGAGCAGCAGGCGGCGCGGGGCCAAGTAGTGAGTGTTCAAGACCTGGGTCAGTTTACAGTGGTGGTTCTTCATACGGTGGCCTTCGTCCACAATCATGTACTTCCAACGAAGCTTGGAGGGAAAGACGTGGAAGTTAGAAAGAGAGGCAAAAGGTGGATAAAAACTGAGGCATGTGACCTAAAGCTAAAGATGCTTCCTTACCTTTGCTAGCACCTGCTTATCTTTGATAATGTATTCGTATGTGGTGAGCAGCACGTTGAACTTGCCGCTGCGCAAGATGGGAATGAATGCACGGCGAGCAGCTGGAGACCCCTGGAAATGGAACACAATTTGCTTAGCGTGTATTTTCAACGGCATAAATCATTAAAAGCATAAGTGACCTTTACACTCTTATCATAAAAAAGTGTCTGACGAGTAGAGTTGTTCCCAAATGCCTCTGATACTGCCTAAAATGCTGGTATCGGCGAGTATGCACCGATCCAATACCACTTAAGGGAAGACAGAGAAAAAGGAGCGCTTCTTTTTGGTGTTGGTAGAAAAAAGTCCAACAAGGTGCTCTTAGGTGCAGGGGTAATCCAATAGTACGAAAACCAAGGCAATCTTGTTGAAGAAAATATTAAAAAGCCTTTATTGATGCGGCTGATGCATAGCAAAAGGTAAAAAATACGCACTAACGCGTTGCGGCACACAGGCCTTCTGTCACCCTGAATAAGGGTACACGGTGCATATTTTTTACCTTTTGCTTTGCATCAGCTGCATCAATAAAGGCTTTTTAATATTTTCTTCAACAAGAGTGCCTCGGTTTTCATGCTGTATGCATGCAATACAACGTAATTTTGCCCCCCCAAAAAAATCTACTTTAAAAAAGGAATAGTATCACTTGGATAAAACGGGCATTTGCTAATGTTAGCTCTGACTAACATTAGCAGCAGACCAAATCGAAGTAAATTCTTCGCCGCTCTATAACAGTAGCCTGCAAAGCAAACCTGTCGGCAACACTCGTGTTCAACCCTTTAAGTTTGTATTTTTATACATTTTATTTATCAGAACTTTTATATATTTTGATGTTCTGTTGTGACAGTAAAACAAACAAGTTAATTTTTAAACTGCATTATTATATTATTTTAGCGAGGACTCATAAATAACTACAAATAACTAATGTTAGGGAAATCTGTTTATATTTTGTTACGCTTTTCTGGATTACTTTTTTTTTTTAAATATATATATCGGCCAATATATCAGATTTTTAAATCACCAAATATTTTTATCGATGTCGGCCTTAAAAATCCTTTATCGATCGGGCTTTAGTGTGTATGTATGTTATGTATAAGCTATTGGACACCTTAATTTCTTTCGGGATAAATAAAATATCTCTATCTCAATCTACATCCATACAGGTTTAGTAATATACAGCTTAAGTTAATATATATATATATATTGTACATGTTAACACATATACATATTTTAACTCACTGGTATCAGATCGGTACTCGGTATCGGCCGATACACAATTTCAGATATAGGAATCTAACATCTGTAGTGACTAGAATATCCAAGTAGGTGCCACTAACCTTGTAGGAGACTTTCACGACCGATGGGGCCCACTTATCAAACTCATAGACCCAGTTTGATAGAGTTCTGAAAACAAGAGACATGTCAGGAAGGTTTGTACTCTACATACATAACATGAAAGGACAACATGTACAACTTTGTGTAAAAGCACTTTCTTGTCTTTTAAGTTTGTGTGTTCACAGATAAACCCGCCAAGGAGCTGAGTAAGGAGTGCTTACGAGAGAGGTACGATGATGAGGAAGGGCCCGTTGAGGCGCTTGTACTCCATGAGGTAAGTGATGAGGGCGATGGTCTGGATGGTTTTCCCCAGACCCATCTCATCAGCCAGGATGCCATTCAAGTTGTTGTTGTAAAGCGACACCAGCCACTCCAAACCTTTGATCTGACCAGAAATGCGTCAAAGTTAGTTTACTTAACTCATTAAAGGTCCCATGGAATGAAAATGTCACTTCATGAGGTTTTTCAACATTAATATGAGTTCCCCCAGCCTGCCTATGGTCCCCCAGTGGCTAGAAATGGTGATAGGTGTAAACCGAGCCCTGGGTATCCTGCTCTGCCTTTGAGAAAATGAAAGCTCAGATGGGCCGATCTGGAATCTTCCCTTTATGATGTCATAAGGGGAAAGGTTACCTCCTGTCCATGGCATGTTTTTGGTTGTGTACCTGGTATTGCTTGAGCTGCCCGTTGATTAGCAGCGTGGACTGCTTGTCCACTTTCTCAGTGACAGCGTGAGCCACGGCGTAGTAGGACTGCAGGCCTCGGTTGAAACTTGCATTACCGTACTCATCATCTACATCCTGCTTGGCGTGTCTAGTGGAAGCAGAGGGTTGGGGGGGGAGGGGACAATATACAGTGAGATTTGGGTTTTGGGGAGGATAATAAAAAAACAAACTGCAAATGAAAACAACTATATATACAAAATAAACATAAGTTAACATGTAAAAAGGTATCTTTGTGTTACATACTCATTGTCAAATGTAATTTTAGAGTTATTGGAGACTCAGGCTACATCCACTCTACTACGTTTTGGTTTAAAAAATATACATATATATCTTTTGCTATGCGTACACCTTGCCGTCCACACTACTCCGGCCCTTCAGAGCTCCTAAAACGGAGACATTTGGAAACACGGCTGCTGCGTTTTGGTTTGAAAACTCCGGGGTTGCTTCGTAAGGGTTGCAATAAGCCAAGCAAAACACATTTTGTTTTAAACATTTCATCCATTTATCGTCGTGAAATGTGCAATTATATATTTTAGTCTATAAAGTGAATACACTAGTGCGTTTGGTCAGGAGACAAAGTGCGTAATGAGGGTGTAGGCCAGAAATGCTCTTTTACTCAGGCTACTCTACACTAGAGTGTGGATCGGGCCGCATTTTTCTGTCCGAGCCCGGCCCGCGTCCGACAGAGCAGTAACCGAGCCCGATAGTTAAAATCTAGCTTTCTTCTCATACTAATGACACACGTTTGTTTGTGTGGAAAGCTTTTATTAAAGCAGCCATATTATGCTCATTTTCAGGTTCATAATTGTATTTTAAGGTTGTACCAGAATAGGTTTACATGGTTTAATTTTCTAAAAAACACCATATTGTTGTTGTACTGCACCGCTCTCTCTCACTGCTGCAGATCCTCTTTTCAGCTGGTCTCTGTTTTAGCTACAGAGTGAGACCTCTTTTCTTCTTCTTCTGTACTATCTTTGATTGCACTGCACATGCCCAGTAGCTCAGATGTAGATCATGTCAGCTAGCTAGCTCCATAGACAGTAAAAGAAAGGCTGTTTCTACAACTTCAGTCAGTTACAAGGCAGGATTAGCTGGGAGACTTCTAAATGAGGGCGCACATGGAAGTAGTTCTTTTGTAGATTATGGTGAACTTGTGTGTGTTGTAGCAGTGCTTTGCTATTGAGAACGAGGTAGCATGCTAGCGTTAGCCATAGCGTTAGCATGCTAACGCTACGAGCTAATGGTTGCGGTTAGCCTGCTCGTTTCAGCTTGTGACGTCACAAGCCATGCCGATTTTGAACAGCTCACCCAGAGACTGAAGGCAGGACACATTCAGAAACCGTATCTCACTCTAAACAGCATGGATGGATTTTTTTCAAAGTTTGTATGTGTGTGGAAGCACCAGAGACACAAAATAACACCCCAAATCCCAGAAAGTGTTTTTTTCATAATATGGGCACTTTAAGCAACTGTAGGAAGGCATTCGGAAATGTCAACAGATGAGGTCATCAGCTCACACGGGGCAACAAGCGCACGTTAACACAGGCGCGCACCTACATAATAAGCGGTTTTAAATTTAAAATGTTCAATGCCTTATCGCGCTGATGTGACCGAGCCCGACCCGAACCCCAACATCATTTCTAAATATCTGTTGGGACCCGACGGTACCCGACGGGCTTGGGTATCCATCCTCTAATCTACACTACTAGGTTTTGGTTTATAAAACTAATATCTTTTGCTACGTTTACGCCTCTCGACTGCACTACTCCGGCATTTCCGAGCCTCTAAAACGGAGACATTTGGAAACACTGCTGTCTCCAATTTGGTTTGAAAGCTCCGGGGTTGCTTTGTAGTCTGGACAGACACAAACAGAGACCTTTGGAAACATGATGCACGTCAGTCAGTCTTATCAGTTAGGTATCTTACAGACCTTTCAGTTTCAGTTCCACCTCGTCATTGCTCCAAGATAATAAATCCCCGCTCTTACTTTTCACCGTTGTTGTTCTTTCTCCAAAGTAATTTCTGTATTTTCAACTTCTACATCCATGATTTTCAACCGCAGAGTAACGTCAGACAATCTGCTCCCTGTTTACACCGACACGCACATGCCCAGCGTGTGTGAAAATGGTCATGTGACGTGTTGCCAGACGTGCTAATATTAACGGAGATTAGTTCGTGTGGACGGAGATCCTTTTAGTCTCAAAATCGCAGCTTCAATATGAAAACGTAGTAGTGTAGAAGTAGCATCAAAGACCAGGATCTTTAACGCCAAAGTCTCGGCGGTTTCATCTTACTCGATGATGTGCATGACGTCGACTTCAGATACTTCTTCACTGTCGGGGTCAGGAATCTTCTTCTTCTCCTCTGCTTGAGTTGCAGAGGAATGAGGTTGCTCCTCTTCCTCTTCCTGTCCAAAAATTAGGGAGATCAGAAAAACTGTTTGCAGGGAATTATAAGAGACCATTTTGCTTTGATGTAGAGATCACTGCGTCACGTACCTCCTCCTCCTCCTCTTCTTCTGAACCGCTTTCCTCACTGTCTGAACGCGGCGCTACTTCGTATCTACAGAGGGACAAAATGTTTTTGACAAGATTAAAAACAATTTCAAAAGATAAAAGGGGTTTGTCTCTTCTGTTCTGCCGAAGGACATCTTGTTATCTGCGTGGACATGGCTTTGGTGTAAGGATTTGTGAAACGCTCTGTGATACGAGTTGCAACTTTGCTTCCAGCATTATCGCTAGAACTTCAACTATTGAATCCAACAAACAGTGACTATCTCCCTTGCTTTTAAAAGTTGTTATTGTGCAGACTTGACACTGACCCTGGGTTCATTTCGAGCCAGGTCTCCAGCTGGCCAGCCTTAGGTGCTTCCATCCCAGTCAGGATCTTTCCACTGTCCACGTGGATCACCTTCACCGGTAGGTCGCTCATTTGACTGGTCTCATCCAAAGGCTGGGAGGAGAGAAGAGAGGACGGAAAAAAACATTAAAGCTGGTAGAAATAAAAGTGTGTATATCAAGTTATATCAACAAACTGCACATTAAAAGGGTCATTTTTATATTTTTCAACCTGGACCCTGTTTTTAAATGAATGGTGTCTAAGTGACTGATGTCAGTAAAAATCTTTGAAATTGGTCTAGTATTGAGCTGTAACCGGCAGCCATGAACCTAGCTGCAATGTAACCCTACAGGACAAATGTTCACTGTCAGTTTCCGTCCACTAAAAGTTCTGTTTTTGCCGCTGACAGACTCAGATTATTATTCTAAGTGTCTGACAACATTATGGAAAGGATCCCTACAGAGAGAGACCTTTTTGTTAAAGAGTAAGATCCTTCTTGTTTAACCAGAAACAGCCCTGAAATTGCTATCGCCAAACTCACCAGACTCCATTTAAATAATCAGGACTTTTAGCGTGTATAGAGCCAGTATATCTCCACATGTAAATGGGTGAATTAAGGGTTTATTTCAACCAAACCAGAGTGGTGATTGTTGGAACCGTGGAAAGATGAACCAAGACGGCTTTTGATAGTTTTATTTTGTGTCTGTCGACTTTGAATGAAGTGTGTTTTACATTGATAAAAGTACCGATTATTTAAATGGAGTCTGGTGAGTTTGGCAGTGGCAGTTGCTGAGCCATTTCTGGTTAAACAAAAAGGCATTACTTCTTACTCTTTAACTAAAAGGTCTATCTCTGCAGGGATCCTTTCCATAATGCTTTCAGACACTTAGAATAATAATCTGAGTCTGTCAGCGGCAACAACAGAACATTTAGTGGACGGAAACTGAAGGTGCACAATTGCATTGCAGCTTGTTTCTTTCTTAATACCGGACCAATTTCAAAGATTGTTGTCCCCATCAGTCACACAAAAACGTGGAAAAATAGGCTTCAGGTTGAAAAATACCGTAGTTGCCCTTTAAAGATATGATATCTTATTTAAGTAGTTCCTCACCTCTCCATCAGGTCCCAGGGCGGGAGCGCCACCCTCCATAGTCTCTGGCTTCTGAAAACATGACGGAACATTTTAATTAGAATAATAATGTATACTTTATTAATCTCACAAGGGGAAATTACAATGTTTTCACTTTGTTATTACACACAGGCCTGAATTACACACACATGTTCAGTACCTCTACATGCACTAATGGAGAGATGTCAGAGTGAGGGGGCTGCCCATGGAAAGGCGTCCCAAGCAGTTGGGGGTTCGGTGCCTTACTCAAGAGCACCTTGGCAGTGCCCCATACTTTGGTCTGTATGGGGACTTGAACCAGCAACCCTCCGGTTCCCAACCCAACTCCCTATTGACAGAGCTACTGCCACCCCCAAGCTAAGTACATGATGCAACACCTATGCCAATGATAAACATTTACCTTCTTTTTCTTCTTCTTTTTCTTCTCTTTGAGAGCTTGCACGGCTTTGTGCGCACGCACCAGCTCAGTGAGGTTGGCCACGTACTCGTCCGTCTGCTGCAGCAGGTAGGCCAGGCGCTTGTCTTTCTTTTGGTCGATGAGTTTACGGTAGCCTTCTTCATCTTCAGCCTGCGGGGGAAGATTTACAGACACGTTCGACGCTGAATAGCAAACACAAACTTATTTTTGCATTTAGGCGTCTGGCTTGTAGATTCCAGTCTCACCATCAGCCTCCGCATTCTCTCCTTTTCAATGCGCTCGTTCTCTTTCTTCTGCTCGCGCTCGGTGTTGGCGTGATAGGTGGCGACGGCCTTGGTGGCCTTCTGGAGCTTCGCCGTGATGGAGCGATGGTACTCCTTGAAATCCTTGGCGTGCTGCAGGATGCTGTTGAGGTATTCCTGTCAACAGAAAGCCACCAGTGTTATTAGATTCTAGAAATACTGTGAACAGAAATTAAGCTGTTGTTAGTTTCTCTTTTTAAAACATTCTGTTTTCAGTCTTTGCTCTTTTAAGAAATAGAGCTGGGCGATACGGAGAAAATCAAATGTCACAATATTTTTGACCAAATACCTCAATATCGATATTGTGGCGATATTGTAGGGTTGACAACTGGTGCTTTCACAAAATATGCACACAATGAGATTTTTGATAAATTATCATCAGTTATGTTGATATAATAACTCTGTGGGAAAAGGCAACAGTCTGGTGTGTTCAGAAAATGACATCACTTTACTGTAATGCAGCCTTTAAAACCAGGAAAAGACAACACTTGTGTCCTATCAGGATATTACAATATCCAAAATTTAAGACGATATCTAACCTCATACTGTATATCGATATCGATATATTGCCCAGCCCTATTAAGAAATATTACTGTTTTGGTTCTGCCTACTTGAGTAACGACTTATGGCAGCTACACAGCGGGCTGATAATCGGCCGTTGGACAGTCTGGCGAGGTCGGTGACTCGAGTCTGTTCGGTGTGTTCTGTGCCGTCGTCCGTCGGAGGAGCCGTCGGCCTTCATTTTGGCCGACCTGACGTGCTCAGTCGGAGACAGGACAGTCGGGACTCACCCGGAAATGGCGAGCGGGATGCTCGTGACTAAGCTTCTCAAAATCTGACGAAAATCTTTTAATCTGACCTTTGTTGATCTGAAATGAAGACAGATTCAGCAACTGCACGGCCTATTTCTCTCTTCAAATGTTTTCAGAAACACGTTTCAGTGAACTATTTTAGTACAATATGAGATCATATTCTGAATAAGTCGCCATTAATGGCCGGTTGAAAAATCCAAAATCCGGAAGCAGCAGCCAGACCCACGTGACGCGTTCGTCCAATCAGCTGCCGGTTTTCATTTGTGGGCGACAATACAGATTAGCGCCGCCTGCTGCTATGGAGACGTATTACGTCTCGCTCTTCGGTGTGTTCTGAGGAACTTTTTTGACCAACTCGGGGAGACTGATCAGTCCGACTGCCTTTTCTGCCAACGGTCGGCCGTCTGGTTGGTGTGTAACTGCCTTTATGCCGACTTTACACCAAATGACTTTTCAAACGATTCCATTGGCTCAGACTAATTTCCAATACAATTTCCAATATCAGAATGAAATCCCGGGAGTCTTGCTAGAGTTGGAGTGGGCTCCCGTCGTCTCAACCGTTCAGTGTAAGGTGGTCATATAACTCAGTCCGTCTTTTTCCTTTCTGGACGTTCCAACAAAATCAAACGTGTTTAATATTATTGTGCGTTTTAAGACCTGGTAGTAAAGTTGAATCACGCGAACACTGTCAACTACCAATGGGTGCGCTCCCTCCAGCACCAAACAGGAAGTTTGTGCAAATGTCTAAAAGTAGGACGTTTTGTTAGATACGATCAAGAACTGCTACAAAATCCCTTCACCCTGCTATAAAGCACCCACAGGAATCTGTTCCCACCTGGTGTTTCTGACGACGTTTACGTTCCTGTTCAATCTTCTGCTGTTTCTCCAGCTTCTCGGTGATGCGGGCTTCGCGTAGAGACTGCCGTTTGCTGCGCTTGTAGGCCTTGGCGTTGAGGGCCGTTTCCAAAGCAGTGTCACGTCGCATGCAAACAACCACCTCCTGACGCAGCTGTAGGCACACAAAAAAAGTGGACATGTTGAATACTGCGTCTACTCCACAAGGGAAAACAATGACAGAACTGTGACGCTGGAGGGGGATTTAATAAGCAGAGGTTCCAAATGTGCGACAGACGTCTATACTTTAAACTTCATGGTTACCTGTCTCTGGAAGTTAAGCAGCCTCAGGGCCTTCAGCTCGATGGTGGCCTTGGTGCGCAGGTCACCGGCCAGAGAGCCCGGCAGGTTCTCCAGCTCCTGGATACGGTGAGCAATACGCGCCTGTAGCCTGAAGAATACATGTCAAAAATCATTATATTCAAAACCACTGTTTCTCCCCTTCAGGCTGATCATCCACAATTACAAAAATAATTGTAATGGTTTAAGAACGTTTCTGATAAAATTCCACACTGGTTCAAAACTTATCTTTGTGACCAAGATCTTTGTGTCACACAGTTTTAGTCGGGCTGGCCGATTATCAGCTGCGAAAGTCAGCTTTTTTATCATTATCCGAATCAATAAAATTCCTTTTAAATTGTGCTTCATTGGCCCTGATGCAGCCTGTCTGAAGTCCCCACTTTGTAGTCTCGCTCAATGTCCCGCCTGATTGGTAACACGTTACGAGTAATAGACTATCAACACTGAAGGGTAGTGTGCCGCTGACGGGCAAATTCCGCTGTGTGTCGCATGTAAGGCGCAGACATAGCTTAAAGTGCTCATGTTATGCTCATTTTCAGGTTCATAATTGTATTTAGAGGTTATATCAGAATAGGTTTACATAGTTTAATTTTCAAAAAAAAAAACATATTTTTGTTGTACTGCTCATTGCTGCAGCTCCTCTTTTCACCCTGTGTGTTGAGCTCTCTGTTTTAGCTACAGAGTGAGACCTCTCACTGCTGTAACATCTTTGTTGGGAGTCGCACATGCTCAGTACCTAGGTAAGGACTACTAGCCAGTCAGAAGCAGAGTATGAGGGCCCTGACAGTACCTAGGTAAGGACTACTAGCCAGTCAGAAGCAGAGTATGAGGGCGTGCCATGCTAGCAGCTAGGCGAGCATTATAAAGTGTGTTCCAAAGTGACCACGTTTGTCTCTGAAGTAAAGGCTGGACTACAATAGAGCTGTTTGGAGCAGTTAGTGAACAGTGTTTTCTGTTGGAGATGGTAAGTCCCTTTGGGGTGGACTTTAGGCTTTTTCACTTTGTAAACCTATAACGTGCACAAAAAAAGATATATAACACAATAAAGGAAAGAGAAAAAGGCAAAAAGCATAATATGAGCACTTTAAGTTGCACCCGGTGTTTCAGCGACGGCTGAATACTTGCCATCATAGCAACATAAAAAAATATAGTGCAGTTAACGTTAACTTCAATTATGAATAATCAGGGTGCCTTTAACTGTGTTTTATGGTTTTTAGTGGCATAGTTGTTTAATATGTGTAAATACCAACATAACAGCTGTTAGATACATACAGATACATGCACATGATGGAACACAACAGTGTACTTTATAGTGTTTCCAAAAGAAATGGTGTACAACAATTCCAACGCTGCTCCAGTGTGTTTTCCCCCACCCTGTCTCACCTGTACTCCCTCTCCTGGAGGATCTCCACTGGGTCCAGCCCGCGGGGCTTTTGGATGGGGGTTACGCGGTTCTGCTTCTGGTGAAGCATCATGGGAGGGGGCTGGGCAGGCTGTCCCGGGGACTGCGTCTGAGGGGGCATTACTGGGGAGGCGGCAGGGGGAACAGAGGGAGGAGCGGGCGAGGGTCTGCCCGTGGGCTGAGGTGGGATCAGCTTCTGGGGAGGGTTTGACGGGGCCGCAGCATTCACCATCGGCCCTGGAAGAGAGGAATCACAAGAGGTCGTATTATGCTGCGTGTGCGTATCAACACGTGTGGCTTATTCGAAGCTAATGTGCTTGCACTTATTTCTTGCTGACCGGAGTTTGTACCTTCAAGGTTGAAAGCACTGAATTTAAAGTCGCTTTGGATAAAAGCGTCAGCTAAATGACATGTAATGTAATGTAATGTAATCAGTGCTGGAACGTAACTACCGTATATTCCGGACTCTAAGTCGCACTTTTTTTTCATAGTTTGGCTGGTCCTGTGACTTATAGTCAGGTGCGACTTGTTTATCAAAATATATATAATTAAACATGTTTTTAAAGATTATTTTTTGGGCATTTTCAGCCTTTATTTTTGACAGGACAGATGAAGACGTGAAAGGGGAGAGAGAGGGGGAATGACATGCAGCAAAGGGCCGCAGGTCGGAGTCGAACCCGGGCCCGCTGCGTCGAGGAGCAAACCCCTACATATGGGCACCCGCTCTACCAACTGAGCTATCTGGGCGCCCTAAACATGTTTTTAAATGTTAATTCATACTGACTAACATGAACCAAGCAGTAAACATTCCCGTCTACAGCGGCGAGAGGGCGCTCTAGGCTTGTGACGCCTATATGCTGATGTGGAATGAGATCGGGAGCTTGGTGAACTTGCTTACCGGTAACTTGCTTGTTGGACTCGCTGGCTTGTTATGTTAATTTAGCCTATTAGCCTCCCAGGTATGTTCTTTATGCTATTGTGTAGTTGAATAACTGTTAATGGTTACGTTTACATACCGGACACCTGTTCAGCCTGTTGTTCTGTGTGCTATTATGTAGTTGAATAACTTGCCTTTCCAGATTAAATGTCTGTTCTTGGTTTTGGATTTTGTGAAATAAATTTCTAAACAAATGCGACTTATAGTCCAGTGCGACTTACATGTTACATGTTTTTTTCCTCTTCATAACGCATTTTTGGACTAATGCAACTTATACTCCGGAGCGACTTATAGTCCAGAAAATACGGTAAGTACATTTACTCAAGTACTATGTACTTAAGTACAAATTTGAGGTACTTGTACTTTACTTGACTTTTCATGCCACTTTCTCTGCTACATCTCAGAGAGAAATATTGTACTTTTTACTCCACTACATTCATCTGTTACAGCTTTAGTTACTAGTTACTTTACACATTAAGATTTTTGCACACAGAACACATGTAGTTTATAAAATCTGATGTTTGATTCTAAAGTAAACTAGCCGACAATATAACAGCTACAAGTCCAGCTGAGATGATCAGACCATTAAACACACAACTGGTTGGATTCTTTACACTTTCTAAACTGGGAGGATTTTTGGTACTTTTACTTGTAATACGTTAAGTACATTTTCCTGATGATACTTACATACTTTTACTTGAGTAACATTTTCAATGCAAGACTTTTACTTGTAGTATTTACAGTGCTTTTACTTAAGCAAAGGTTGTGAATGCTTCTGCCACCACTGAATGTAATCAACATACACAGAGCTGACTGAGGCGAGCACTGGGTTTACCTTCAGGCCATGATTTAGGGGGTCCGTTGGTAGGCGGGCCTTGCATACCTGGGGGAACTCCTGCAGGTCCAGGAGGCGCCATATTAGGACCTACCATGCCTAAAACAAGAAGAACAGTTTGATTTTTCAGGTCATTAGTACATATTGTGAGAGCTTTTAAGTAATAAATTCATTTTCAGCCACCAGGTGTCTCTGCTGAGTCATTCAATATTCTGCTTTCTTTGTTTAAAGTAGGGCTGCTCCATTATGGGGGGAAAAAACATAATCACAATTATTTTGGTCAATATTGAAATCACGATTATTTAACTAACAATTACGCATTGACTTGTGGAAACAAAAAACAGTGAAACGGTTAAACAAAATCAACGGTGAAAACAACTTAAACTGTTAAATATTATTTCCATTTTAAGTTTTTTTTTAATTCAGAACACAAGAGAAAAATAAGAGTTTACTTGCAAAACGTAATGTCCAAAATATATCCATCCATCTTCTTCCGCTTATCCGGTAACGGGTCGCGGTCCAAAATATAGTTTTTCTCAATTACATTGTTTTTCTCAATTACATTGTTTTTGTGATCATTCATGATCAAAATTTGATTGAAGTGAATTTGCACAGCCCTAGTTTGAAGTTTACGTTACACATTAGTTTGGATATAATTCTGTTAAGAGGCACATCCTTCCTGAGGGTTCACTCAGCTCACCGTGTGGTCTGTTGTAGTTGGCCTGAGCTGGTCCCGGCCCACCCACAGGGCCCCCTCCGGGCCCCGTAGAAGGCGGCATGTTGGGCATCGGCTGCTGCTGCATCCCGGGCATGGGCCTCTTCCCCTGCACGGCCATCTGCAGGTGCTCGGGTAAGGGCTGGCTGCGGGCCAGCATCTTGTAGGCCATAATCTGAGCCCTGAGTTGGTGCAACTGGTTCTGGTTGAACGGAGCAGGTCCGCCTGCACCGCCGGGTCCACCGCCCGCACCACCCGGTCCGCCCGGACCCTGGGGTCCCCCGCGGTTAGGTTGACCCATCCCCTGGTTAGGGTCCCCGCTGCCCTCCATAGGGCCAGCCCCGGGGCCGGAGGGACCTCCGGGGATCATGGGGCCAGAGGGAGGGCCGTTGGCTGGGACAGGGCTGGGTGCGTGCTCTGAGCCTCCCAACGGAGAGGGATAACCTGGGGAACACAGAAGAGATGCATTATGGGTACGTCAAAAACGCTGTTCAAGCATTGCGCTTAAAATGTTTTGCATATAATTATGGGTCCTATTTTAACGATCTAAAGGTCACGGCGTGAAGCGCCTGGCGCAGGTGTGTTTAGGGCGTGTCCAAATCCACTTTTGCTAGTTTGACGGAGGAAAAAAGGGTCCGTGTGCCGGGTGCATGGTCCTAAAGGGTTGTACTTAGTGTCTTCATTAATCAGAGGGGTGTTTTGGGCGTAACATGCAATCAACCAATCAGAGATCATCTCCCATTCCCTTTAAAAGCCAGACGCGTTTGGACCTTGGAGCATTGCTATTATGATGGAGGATTTGCACCGTAATATTTTTATTTGTAATCTTCTGCATGTGTGTGTGTGTGTGTGTAACAAGCATAGTATGCGCGCGCTGTGCACGAGCCTAGGCGCATTTTACTAATTCCCTTTTAAAATAACTGAAATAAATGAAATGCTGCGTTACTGACTTTAGACCAGGTTTTTGTTGGTCAATGGCGCGATCACTTCCCGCTGCCTCAAGATAGCAATACTCCCAGAATGCACCTGAACACACCTCCCTGTAAGACTAGCACGCCCAGAATGCACCTGAACACACCTCCCTGTAAGACCAGCACGCCCAGAATGCACCTGAACACACCTCCCTGTAAGACCAGCACGCCCAGAATGCACCTGAACACACCTCCCTGTAAGACCAGCACGCCCATGGGCGCAAAGATGGGTGCAGGTGCATTTGCTATTTAAACGACGTGGGTGCTTTTGTCGATACCAATTTTATAAAATCCATTTTAACAAAAAGACATTACAACATTACGTCACAAATCTTTTTATTAATGTTCCAGCTCCTACTACACAAGCTTTGCTCTGTGTAACGTAGTTTTTCCTGTGTGTCTCTGCGACGTGTAACGTTAGACAGCCAATCACAGACATTATTAGATCTTGGTAGAAGCATGCTGCGTGCTTATTGACGCTGATGAGATTTGCTCCCTTAGGTATTAAAATTTGGTGTTGAATGACGAGGAATTTTTCAATACTGGATACTAAGGAGGCAATTCGGTGGGTGCCTACATTGGCGTGCTAATTTCAGGATCTAGTTTCAAGTTATTTATTGTCAGATGCACAACAATTACAGAAGCAGTCACTGAATATTTTGGGTCTCAGGCTCCCTCCAAGAACAGATGCATGCTGGGTATGCCAAAAACATTATTCAAGCATTGTACTTAAAGAGTTTTTCATAGGATTAAGAGAATATATTGACCCTGCCTCTGTTCAAAACTGCATACTAACATACAATTCATACCAAGTAGGACGTAAAGTGAGTACTGAGTAGTGCGTTCCATATATGTGGATTTTGTGCACATGAGAAATGCCCCGATGTTTACTAGATTAGAGAGATTCTGCTCACTGACTGGGTGGTTTTGTAGATGCAGCTGCCTTTGTGGTTGTCTGAAAGGGGGAAGCCCCTCAACCTCAACCCCGCCCCTCCCGTTGTCCTACCTACTGCCGTCTGCTCAATGAGCGGCAACACAAGAAGAGAAACCGGCTGGGTGGGTTCACACACACAGTACACCTGTTTTTCCTCTGCTTTTCAGTGACATAAAAGATCCTTAATTTTAACTTCAACCGCTGCGTCTTGACTAGTGTTGGGTATCATGTTTTTCCCCGATAGCGGTGCTAAAACGATACTTTTAAAGCCGTGCCTGTGCTTAAACGGTGCCTGAATTGATACTTGAAATAAAGAAGGTGAGCACGGTAGGCTAACTTCACCTGCTGCCAAGTGTAATGTTAACCCTCTGAGGTCTAAGGGCCTTTTTCTTTTCTTTCTTCTTTAATTCTCCTTTTTAGGGTATGTGCATATAACCTGATCCCCACGTGTTTCTAATCAAAATGTTCAGAACAAACTCAGTTTTCTGTATAGCGACACACAAAATTGTTCCAGAGCAATGTGTAAAGAGATAATTTGGCCCTGAAGGGGAAATATTTCACAAGTCTCTTGTGAAAACAATCCTACACTCAGTTGTTTTGGTGCTTGAAATGAGTTTACAAAAGTCTTGGGTTCACAAAAAGTAGCGTAATATATGAATCAAATAGTAAATAAATGTCTAAAATGAAATTTTGTAATATCGCTTTTTTGAGTCTTCGCTTGGGACTCGCCGGTGCGTCTTCTGTCCTCAGAATGTATGTGAACTAGCGTTGTGTGCAGTGACATTTCTGTTGCCTGTAACGTCCGTTTCGGAGCACCAGAGAGCAGCGCGGGCATTTAAGTGGAGCCAAAACGAGGCACCGAAATCTGCGTCGTCATTCGGTCTGGTAGATATTGTTGAGATATTAAAAACACGACAACGTATCTCCTCAACTTTCATCTCTTGGGCGCCTGGTTAGCTCACCTGTGTGTAGCGGCCGCGGGTTCGAGTCCGACCTGCGGCCCTTTGCTGCAGGTCAGTCCCCCTCTCTCCCCTTTCAAGTCTAAACTGTCCTATACAAATAAAGGCCTGAAAAAATGCCCCAAAAATCATCTTTAAAAGTTTCATCTCTCTAGAACTTGCAACACAGGATACATTAAACACATATTGTGGGGTGTTACCTTGGGAATGTTGGTCCATGGGGCTCGGAGGGGGTCCCATCCCACTGTGTCCCCCTGGTCTCATGCCCATGCCCTTCATCTGGGCATAGCGGGGGTCGTCGGGCATTCCCTTCTCATGCATGGCTTCCATGGGCTGATTAAAAGACAGAATAATCATACGTGAAACTAATTCTGATGCGAGGTTGGAAGTCATTCGTTTTGCATCTATATAAATTGTATTCAGTCGCTATATGACGCTATATTGTAAAAGATGTAAACTCTTAAAAAAAAATAAAGGTATATTGTAACAGCACCATAACAAAAAAAGTTAGATCAAAAGATGAAGATAAACCAATACTGAATTCAAGGGCTGGGTACCGAACTTTGATACTTTTTAGGCACCGACCTGATTGCCTTCGTAGTATCGAGTTTAGAAAAACGCCTCGTCATTCAATACCAAAATTAAATTACTTAGGGAGTAGGGCTGAACGATTAATCGTTTTCAAATGAAAATCGCGATTTGAGAGAATGCGACTGGCTTTAGTTGATTGTTTGGTGAAACATTTGTTATAACAGTTTCTATTCCTCTTTTCATTATTATATTTACAGTTTTTTTTCATAAGATAAATGCCGGAACAATGTTACATATCACAGATCGTTGACTGAAATGTCCTATTTTCAGAGTTTATTTAGTTTTTATTACTTTAAAGTGATCGCAGAAGGTGCAATATGTGGCTAATAAAAATATCACAAATCAAAGTGTAATCGCAATATCTGGTAGGAAAATCGCAATTAGATTTTTTGCCCAAATCGTTCAGCCCTATTAGGGAGCAAATCTCATCAGCGTCAGCGAGCCAATAAGCACGCAGCATGCTTCTACCAAGATCTAATAATGCTGCTGATTGGCTGTCTACCGTTACACGTCGTAGAGACTGAGATTTCTACAGTAATGTATAATGTTGTAATTTCTTTTTGCTAAAATTGATTTTTTCTTTTTTAAATGGTATCGAAATAAGTATCGGTGAGGAACCGGTATTGAATTCATGATACTGGTATCGAAATGCGTTGATACCCAGCTCTAAAAGGGACAGAAATAATAATAAATAAATAAAAAGTTTCGTACTTTGTGCATTTGGTGCATGTTGTCCTGAGGATATCCTGAGGGTCCCTGTGGAGGGTGGGGGTGTCCAGATCCAGGAGGGCCCGGGCTCGGCCCCATCATGCTGTGGGCTGAGCCTGGAGAGGGACCAGGGCTCGGGCCCATCATGCCTCCCGGAGATGGCCCCGGGCCTGGGGAGGGTCCAGGCCGAGGTGTCCCTCCCATCGGGGGGTCAGGAGTGGACATCTCTCAGGGGAAACTGGGAGTGTGTGGCAGCAGAAAGTACCCCTGCGAAGAGAGAGGACAACACAGTCAAATTTAAGACTTTTAAGACCTTTTTAAGACCATTATGAATGAAATTTAAGACCTATATCACGACATTAAACGCGGTGCGCGGTCAAGGAAGGCTTGTATCATGTGGCTGCGCCTACAGTTTTGTTGTCATTACTCAGAATTCCTCATGGGGACGACTGAAACTACGCACTATAGCTTTAAGACAATACTTTGGCTAATGTAAGACTTTTAAAAGGCCTTAAATTTAGATTTTTAAAATGTAAGACTTTTTAAGACCCTGGAGAAACCCTAAATTAAGGCAATGTCCAGAATCCATCCGTGACCAGACAAGCATGTATGTTTGTTTATTTACACCGCAGTACTACCTCAATTCCAAATTATAGAGTACCCTGTGCTACATATTCAAATTTGATTATTAAATAGGGCTGGTATCGCTCAAAACATTTTCAATACCGGTACTGATACCACTACAGTGACTTCAATACCGGTTCCCAAAAAGAAATTACAACATTGCACATTACGGCACACATCTTTGTATTTATTTTTCAGCTCCTACTACGCGAGCCGCGTCTCTGTGTAACAGAGTTTTTCCTGCGTGTCTCATGTAACGTTAGACAGCCAATCACAAACATTATTAGATCTTGGTAGAAACATGCTGCGTGCTTATTTAGTTGTTTGTTTTTTTAGCTCTGAAGCTATATTACTTTTTTTTTTATGAAGGACCAAATAACTTCTAGATGTGATTGAACTTGTAATACACAGAATCAAAATGCAGTTGCAAGAAAGTGAAAACTAGCAGAGATATTATATTTTGAAAGATTCTTTGTTTGGGTAAAAAAATATTTTACGAATTTGATTACTGTAAAAACATTCAGCAGCAATTATTTACATGTTGACATTTTATATATATATTTAGTTTTTTTTGAGTCGAGCTATGGGATTGTGCAAGGCGCCATGAATTTAACATGGAACGACCCTTTAAAAAAAAAAAAAAGGAACAGTTTGTCCATTTCTATTTTTGCAGAAGCACAAATTCACCAGACAAGGTTGGATAATATTTAAATATGGAAAACGGAACCATTATGTCTCTTTCAAATTACAGTTCAGAATACTTTGTTCTGTTAAACTGTAAATAATCATACCTACAGTATGTAGTCAACAGTTAATAAGACAGTAGGGCGGTAGGGCTGTGCAATTTATCGAATTTTGATCACCATTTCGGTTCCTAACCATCACAAAAACAATGTAATTGAGAAAAACTATCATTTTGCACATTACGTTCTGCAAGCGAACTCTTATTTTGTCTTGTGCTCTGAATGAGAAAGTCAAGGTGTTTTCCCTGTTAATTTGACTGTTTAAGTTCAATGAATGCAACATCTTTCCAAAAGTCAATGAGTAATCGTGTTAAATAATCCCAATTTCAATATTGACCAAAATAATTGTGATGATTTTTTTTCCCCATAATCATAAAGCCCTAGTTGTCGGTGAACTCAAAAAGTAGCTCTCCATAACCTCCGTTTGTAAATGTTAAGTCATTCTTTAACCATTAACTTGTTGTCCTTCCAGGTCAAAATTCAAAATTGACTTTTTGGTGCTTTTCCCGACATTTTTGTTGCTATTTTTGATGATTTTGTCACTTTTTTTTAACGCTTTCTTTTATTCATGGTCACTAAACCTAATTTAAATGACATTATACCTAATTTTTGAGTTACAAAAAGCAGAAACTATGAGGAATAATAGTTAAGCTCAGAGGATGTTGAATGAAACAGACTGGTTTATGTCAAAGTTTAGTCAGGATACCGTTTTAAAAACATTTAAATCAATGGAAATAATCATTAATTTTAATAAAATAACTTGGATGCATGCATGTTGTATGGCTTCCATACAACATGCATGCATCCAAGTGATTTTTTTTGGGCAATTTGGTTGTAAGAAACCCATATTTCTGATATAAAAAAAACTTTGAAAATGGGTCTAATTTGACCTGTGGACAACACAAAAGTTAAGGAATGCGATGCTACTGTTGTGTTTTTCAAATGTACCGTTTGGTGCTTTGCAGAGTGCAAACACACACACACACACCTGCTGTGGTTGTGTGACCTAAACCAAAACATCTAAACCACAACTGATCAAAAATATTATTTTTAATGTTTATGTGGGGTGCACTGTCCTTCCAAATATGCCCAAACCTTAACCGTTGTTAATTCAAACTGTGACAGATTGCTCAATGGAAAAAAAAGATTATTCACATCACTGATACCACGTATCTGACTTGTAAGCAACAAGCCAGCCACTTAAGGATGTGCGAGTTTCACTCACACACACACACACACACACACAGGGTCTCCAAGAGGTCATCTAAACATATGGTTCACAAACATTTTCCCATCAAGGTACCCTTAAAACTGACACAAATTAGACCAAGGACTCCCATTTGATAAGATTATTTAGTCCATCTCCTTTTTTAGATTTTTTTTTTAATTAAAGAAAGTGTATGAATCTCATATCCAAGCATATACTAGCCATACATGTTGCCATTGTGTTACTTATAGATGGAGTTAGAGTGAAAATAAATAGTTCCCGTTTTTGCTGGGGACCCCCTCAAAGACCCCCCTTGGGGGGACAACTGAATCTAAACTGTCACTTTAGGGGTCAAAACTATGCTCAAAAAAATATGTAGCCGGAGTCTCTGTTCAACTTGGTACAACCCCTGCTGATACAAACACAGACGACTACTAAAAAATATTGAGAGAACCGTTTTTCAAAGTAAATCCTTGTGTCCGTCCAGCTGTTACAATGTTTACGTTTATGTTACAAACAAATAACAGTTAGGCTAGCTATTATTAGCATTGGTAGCTTCACCAACGTTAGCCAGGCCTAGGCGAATTAAATAGTTACATTATATCCGATAGTAAACAGTAAACCCATCATTTGAAGTTGCCGTTTTACACAATGTAACACGAGTTTCCTGGCATCCACTGGACACCTGGTTCAACCGTAAAAAGACACTAAATTGTCGGTAAAGCGACAAAGAGCACCAGCCCGACTCAGACTAGCTTGCTAGCTAGCTAGGTAAAAGCCTGTACTGATACAACAACATAAGCTGGCTGCTGACGGTACTTAGCATGCTAGCGAGCTAGTTGTGTTAGCCTAGCCGGCCATGCTCTCCCAGGCCAATTAGGCACAAAAATGGTGTTGTTTTTCGAGATGTTTGTGCAGATGCGGCGACATGTGAAAGGTTAAAGCATCCCTCATCGCTGTGGCTGATTGATCCAACGCGCCTCCCGTACCCTTGGCTGAGTGCTGCGCTCTAAGCACATTTCCAAAAACAATTTCCATTCATTGCACAGTCGCGCCACAGCAGCGCTACTGTAATGTCGGTCTTTTTTTCTCAACAACAAAAAAAACACACCGTATACAAGCACACGCATCCTCTTAATAGCAGCGTAAAACACAGACAAAACTCTTCAACTAATAACATAATGTATAGTTGACTTACACGGATGGTGAACGCTGATGTTGAAATCCTCGCCGGTTGCAACGTCTCTTGGTTTTCCTCCTAGCCAGAAACAAAGAGCGACCGACCCAGTTGGTTTTTTTCCTTCACCCCCCTCTCTCGGTAGATTGTATCAGAGGGACCGGCCTGTGCTACTCTGCAGCGCCCCCATCCACCGCCTCACTCACTTCCCGCATGCCCAGTAAGGGCTGCGTTAACAGGCAGGAATGAAAGAGCGAGAAGCGGACGTGGGGGATGGGTACTGTGGGAAAGAAAGCAGGAATTATCATTTAGCGGGGCTTTCATTTCATGTGAAAACAGCCCTACGTGCAAAGGAATCAACTTAATTAGGCCGTGACGTATTAATTGAGCGAAAGAGAGAAAAAGAAGGTTTTTAGTATCTCATTATTGTCAGCTTGTAGTTGTGTGAGTGTGCTTAAACTCATCATTTGCCCTTTTTTTACTGCTATTTTCTCATATTTGCCATACCCAAATGTAAAAGCGTATACCAGAGGAACTGCAAGTCCATACTGCATGTACAGTGCTCAGCATAAGTGAATACACCCATACTAAAGTTGACTAAAAAGAGGAATAAAAAAATCATCTTTAGGAAATTGATCTTAATGCCTTAATTACAAAAATGAGGAAAATCCAACCTTTAAGGACACCAATTTTCTTTGTGAATGAATAATGTATCGTAAATAAATAAATGTTCTTCCTTAAAATACAGGGGGCATAAGTCAGTACACCCCTATGTTAAATTCCCATAGAGGCAGGCAGATTTTTATTTTTAAAGGCCAGTTATTACATGGATCCAGGATACTATGCATCCTGATAAAGTTCCCTTGGCCTTTGGAATTAAAATAGCCCACATTTATTTATTTATTTATTTATTTATTTAAGGTTTATTTAACAGGAACAATGCACACTAATAATACATTTGAAAATGTAAAATGTGCCAGAATTAGCCAAAAGGCTATTTTACATCTGCTGTCCCTGGACAGATTGTACAATGTCACACCTAAAAAGACAAAAGGATTATAATAGTACATATAGGTTTAGCCCAATACAAGTACAATTGACTAATATAAACATTTAAAAAATGACAAGATCAACATATAAACAAGAACAGATTGTGATTATCAACATCAATACGAGCACACACACACACACACACACACACACACACACACACACACACACACACACACACACACACACACACACACACACACACACACACAAGCTAAACGTTCAGTCCATGTAACAGACAACCTCGTAGGCATAGCACAAGTGGCACAAACAGGCAGGACAGGAAAGACAAGACAGCAGCAAGATTTAGTGTCTACGTGTAATGTCGACAGTCCTGATTACCTGTTAGCCACTTCTTTAAGTTAAATTTAAAAGAAACGTATATGTTTTAAAATTTCTAATGTGAGTTGGAATGAGCTTCCATTCACGAGCAGCGCTGACTGAAAAAAGCTGTTTGACCGAATGCACTTTTCCTCAACGGGACAATGCAGTCACCTCTTGCTGCACTCCTTGTAGATCTGTAAGCGTTTGGTACTGTGTTTACAAACTGGCTCAATACATGAGGAGCCAGTCCATCATCACATACCCTTCACCATACCTAGAGATTGGCATGGGCTACTTTCCATAAGATCATCTCTCAATGCAAATCAGACCAGCTATTAGGCTAACTGAGATAAAACCAACATAGAGGTACTGACTTATGCCCCCTGTATTTTAAGGAAGAACATTTATTTATTCACGATACATTATTCCTTCACAAATAAAATTGGTGTCCTTAAAGGTTGGATTTTTCCTAATTTTTTTATTTAATTTTTAATTTAATTAAGGCATTCAGATCAATTTCCAAAAGATGATTTTTGATTCCTCTTTTTAGTTAACTTTAGCATGGGTGTATTCACTTATGCTTAGCACTGTATGAGGCTGCATTTGAAAGCTAAATACTTGTTTCTGAGAATGTTTGTTTAGCATATGTAATTACAGCACAACCTACAACATCAAACATTGATCAAAATGGTTCATGGTCTATAATAATTCATATTGTAAAAACAATAACTATGACATGCTTTATGCCACACTGTAAAACACCAGACACACCTTCTACATCTCATCAACGTTTTAGATATCTAGGCATAAAGACCATACTTATTCAATCTGTTTCAGAATCCGTTTTAATGGCCAAGTTAGTGTGAACACATTCAGGGAATTAGACTCTGGCTTTTTGTTGCTCTTCAAGTACACACACCGAAATAAACATACGGCTAAAAACAAGGTCAACAAAGCTGAAGAAGGTAAACATAAACTTGTTGTTACTATGTACAGTATAATTTTGTACATAAAATAGTGTGTATATATATATATATATATGTATATATATATATATATATACATATATGCATACATTCGTACACACACACACACACACACACATGCACACACACACAAACAGCTCTGTGAGGATTGTAAACATCTGATGAACACTAGTTTGATCTAAAATATAGCTTACATTATTTGTAAAATGCCCTTCATGTTCCCAAAAGCCAAGCTGACTTCTTCAAAATCCTGTTGTCCATAACAGTTCCATTCAGTTTACCTTTCCTTAAAACATTATTTGAATGATTAGGCTAATTGATTATCAAAATTGTAGTCAATTGGGTGCCCAAATAGCTCAGTTGGTAGAGCAGGCGCCATATATAGAGGTTTACTCCTCGACGCAGCGGGCCCAGGTTCAACTCCGACCTGCGGCCCCTTGCTGCATGTCATTTCCCCCCTCTCCCCTTTCATGTCTTCAGCTGTCCTATCAAAATAAAGGCCTAAAATGCCCAAAAAATAATCTTAAAAAAAAAAAAAATGTTTAGTTAATTCATTTTCTGTCAATCAGTTCATTAAATGATTAACTTATTGTTTAAAAAATATTCAATACTTTAGATTATCCCCAACAAAGAGGCCCTTTTATGTTGCTTTTGATGCACTAACATTGGGGGCTCAGCCCAAACGAATGGGGGGGATCAGCTCCATTCTCAATGCATGGCAGCTATAGTCCACTATTTTTCAAGCCATTTGATAAAAGAATGTCTAAAAATCATGTACATTTGGGAGAAACATGATAGTTGTCAAGGAAGAGAATCACCCTGTAGAGCCGATAACCTGTTTTATATCTAACTGTTCTCCAACTGTCTTCATCATTCTGAAACCAGAACACAACTAATATTAAAGATGACCAGAGCCGGTCTACGGAGAGCCTGTTCACTCCCTATTAAGCCCCATTGTACCGAATTTGGTTGCAGTTCCACCAGAGTTCCACTGGGGGTGATCGCAGGAAGAGTGCAAAATGAATGGGAGTCTATGGAGCTAGACGGCTAAATGAAAGGGAGTCTATGGAGCTAGACGGCTAAATGAATGGGAGTCTATGGAGCTAGACGGCTAAATGAATGGGAGTCTATGGAGCTAGACGGCTAAATGAATGGGACTCTATGGAGCTAGACGACTAAATGAATGGGACTCTATGGAGCTAGACGACTAAATGAATGGGACCCTATGGAGCTAGACGGCTAAATTTGTCTCTTTCGCCTGATTGTTGCTGAGAAATCTCAGATTTGATTGTAGTTTTTGCAAGTTCAACAAGGATTATAGGTCGAAGGTTGAATGAACGGGTACTTGTGTCCTTTTGATTTCTTACAGGTTGAGTCATTGTTGCCCATAACACGCTAGCATTCTGCTAATGAATGCTGATTGGTCAGTGAAGGACAGATTATGATCGGAGATCCCGCTTGACGGCATCCGAAGCAGAACCAGAATGTCAGAGTGAATATTACGGCGTGGTCTTTAAAACATTAGCAGACCTCTTTCTAGCACGTGTATTAACAGGGAGAGCCTGACCTGTCAGCTGTGTTGTCGATGCCTCGAGAGAAAAAGGAGTTTGCCGTAAAGCAGTATCTCTGGCCGTGTATGTGTATGACGTCATTGACATTTTAAAAGGCTTTTTAAAACAAAAAAGCCACTTTAAAATAATCTAACACCCAGCAGTGTGTATTTTCTTAGCCTCCCCTTTCGAATGCAACATTCAAATTACTAGACAAAAAAATTATATCCTGAGAAAAGTGGATTTTGAGGGGTATAGCTCCATAGACCTCCATTCATTCTGCACTCGCCCGTGAGCGCCCTCATATGGAACCAGAGTGGAACTGCAGCCAGTTCTGAGCCTCAGACAATAATTGTCTGAGGTTTTCTACTTTTTTAGTTACATAACGTAGGTAGGGTAGGAATTTGACGTGAACAGCATCACTTACCCTTGAATTGCACTATGCATATTTATTTATTTATTACTCTGTGTTACCTCCAACTGTGCAATATGTCATTTATATTCATCCACACCTTACTCATCTGTATATATTCTGTCTGTTTATATAAGGGTGTTTATTGTGTAAATATGTTTGTTTTATTACTATTATTATTATATATATATATATATATATATATAACTAATTCTATTTTTTCTATTTCTTATACTTTATGTATATTTCTTTCTCCTATGTCTACTTAATGTGTATTTGTGTTATTCTGATGTGTGCACAGGAATTTCCCCAGTGTGGGATTAATAAAGTCTATCTTATCTTATCTGAAATCTATTTTTAGTAGAGTTTACAGGATAAATGGTGATATTTCCCCAGTAACACATCTTTTGCTCCATTGGTTCGCCGGTCCAGTCAGAGAGACTGAGGGGAAACGACACAAAGTTGAAGTTATTTTAAAAACCTAAAACATTCGGGGCACTGGAGCCCCAGAAGATGCCCATCTGCTCCGCTCCTGCTTACATTTAGCTACAAAAAGTATTTATTTACCTTAAAGCTGTAGTAGGCACTTTATTTTTGCCATCATTGAGCCAAAAATCCCATCATAGTCTTTCAGCATTGTACCGACAACGCTTTACCGCATTACAGTTTTTCTCAGTTGCTAAAACACTAAAGCCCATTGGCTGAACAAAGTTCTCAGTTGCCTGAATTCTGTTTTGTTGCTAATTGTGCAGTCTGTTGTCAATACCTTAAACCATTTCACATGGTAAAACACAATTTGCAGATTTCACTTAGACTTTTCAGCAAATCTCTAAACACATTCTGCACTATAATGCACATGTCATCCATACTGGTAAACACAAGTGGCAACAATCAAATACACACAGAGAACACATTTCATTGATCAAAATTGATTTCACTTGTTTCAAATGATGTGACACAACCAATATAAGCCAGTTCAGAGAGCAAACAGGCTGTTGAAGGTGGGAAGGAGAAAGTCTGAGAATGGATAGAAGAAACAATGTGAGAGGACGAGTGAGTATGCGAGGTGTCAGGGCTGGATACGACACACAAGAGGCTTCTTCCCCCGGTGCCTCAGGAGGGACAATGTTGCTTGTGATGTCGACGAAGTGCTCTGGCCTGACCCAGCCCAAAGACAAGAAGAAGCACATTGATCACGTTTACTCCTTTGATTTTTGTCCCTTTTGGTATTGTATACTGTAGTACAGTGCATTGTAGGCTGTATACTGTACAATGAACACATTGTACGGCCCTGAACATTGTGCTTTCCATTTGTTACAGTAACAGTACTGGCTGCTCAATAGATTTTGACTGGTATGGGTGGTGATGGTGCAGTGGTTATGTCACATGCCTTTGGTGTGGGAGATCTGGGTTTGATTCCCACTGCGATACATCAACCAATGTGTCCCTGAGCAAGGCACTTAACCCCTAGTTGCTCCAGAGACGTGTTACCTCTGACATATATAGCAAATGTAAGTCGCTTTGGATAAAAGCGTCAGCTAAATGACATGTAATGTAATGTAATGGTTGCAGGCTTGCAACAAAGAACAAGAATTACAGTATCACAGAGACAAAGGACAAGTTTGTGAGATGCAGGGTACAGTACTGTAAAAATAGAGATACAAGGAGGAGGAGGAACCAAAACAAATTGCAGAGCAAAGCATAGTAGTAATTTCTGATCAATTTTGAGCTTCTATGATAGAACGTGTTTTCGTTCATCGTATGAAATTTGTTTTGAGATTAAAAAGGTACTTCTCCCTGAGAACCATATGTTTTGAACAATGTGTTTTCTGTTTTTTTGGTGTATTGTTTACTGACTGCTTGACAGTGGATATCATTTTGATCACTTTGTTTATGATTTGAGAGCAGTGTTTGATTTTGAACACAGGTCAAACTGTTCTGAGGCGAAAGTTTGAGTTTGCGAGAGGAGTCCGAGGTTTTGTAAATAGTGCTTGAAGATGAGATTTTGTGTTTAATATTTTCAGAAAATGGAGCAAAGTTTCAGAAATTGTGTTTTAGCAATTGAGAAAAACTGTAAATATATTTTCATGACAGTGTACAGAAAAACAAATGACTTTGTCTCTTCTTCATAAAGTGTTTATTCAGATAAAAAAAACAGCAAAAATAATCCAGCTCATGACAATATTTCCAGTAAATTCGGCTCCCTTTTTCCTGAAAGAGGTCACAATGACAACATTTGACCTCTCGAGTAAAGCCGTATTCTTTCTGTTTCTCATGTGTGAGTCACATGTTTGCTGGAATCCAATTTCCCAATCCATTTAAAAAGGCAGCACATCCTGTCACATGACATCAAACAGCGGGAGATTGTGCATCTCATAGTAACATTTCTTCTTATATTATCTTGAATAGATAAAGTAAAAAAAAAAAAAAATGACCTCATATATTTGGGCTGAAATGGCAAAATAGTAAATATTCTTTAAGTCCTTCAATTGACTGATATTAATTTAAACATTCTTCTCTTAAAACAATAAATACAAATACAGATGAGAACAAAACAGCGATTAAAAATATTGTAGTGTCATGAACTATAACTGGCCACTTCATTTTTCCCTTGAGGTTGGTTTTTCCTTGTGGACGTTGTTTGTTTTTGCGCTCAGTAGTTAAAGCAACACCAAAAGTTATTTTGTACCTTAAAATAATGTTTCCAAAATCGTTTCAGCGGTTCATCAACTCGTAACAGGGCGAACGGCACTTCTGCATTCACTTTGCGGCCCTCTATCGGCTATAACCGCACTATGCAAGTTTGCCAGATCAGGTAGCGGATCTGTAGTTCCAATGAGACATAAGAAACTACAATGGACAATTCCGCTTCCAACCTGTAGGGGGACCGAAGAGGAAAAGAGCTTTGGTGTTGCTTTAAAAGGACAATTCTGGCACAAAATGAACTTAGGGGTTAATAACAGATGTGTAGCCACTCTGTCGTTCTCTGGGACATGTTTTCATGCTAATCCAATGTGTTTGGAGCTTGAAACAAGCTAGCGTGGACCGCTGATTAGCTTACAACGCTAGTATTCGGGGCACAGGGAAAGTAAAAACAAATCGCTATTTCTATACCACTAACAAGGCTCAAAATATCACCACACTTCAACGGTAGCATAATGAGGGTCCCTAAATGTTAACCCAAGCATTGAGAACTTTGTAAGTGTACAGACAGTTTATTAAAAAGATAGATTATAAAGACAGTAGCGTTCTCGTATACAGTCAGGCGCCATCTTGGTCAACAGTCATGACCAGTCGAACCCCGAACGCCTTGCAACCAGTAACCAGTAACATATCTCAAGAAGGGCGTTCGTCGTTCGACTGGTCATGACTGTTGTTCCAAGACTTCAAGTTCTCAATGCTTGGGTTAACATTTAGGGACCCTCATTATGCTACCGTTGAAGTGTGGTGATATTTTGAGCCTTGTTAGTGGTATAGAAATAGCGATTTGTTTTTACTTTCCCTGTGCCCCGAATACTAGCATTGTAAGCTAATCAGCGGTCCACGCTAGCTTGTTTCAAGCTCCAAACACATTTATTTAGCATGAAAACATGTCCCAGAGAACGACAGAGTGGCTACACATCTGTTATTAACCCCTAAGTTTGTTTTGCGCTGGATTTGTCCTTTAAGATGAATCCCTGCAGACTGCAGATCGGACTGTCTTCTGTTCATAACAGAACAAACTCGTCCATGCTGCTGCAAGTGTCGACTCTCCTCCGCTCCGTCTTCCTCTGGATGTAGGCCATGTTGTTTGTGGCTGCGTTGGTTCGCTCCTCCTCCTCCTGACTTTTTCCTTCTGCGAATATAAACATGGGGTACGTCTCCGCCGATGTGGACAGAGCCTATCGGAGAAAGAGACAGAGAACAATCACTCAACCAGTTCTACAGATAACATTTAATTCATAATTTGGTAAATGGACATATAGGGTCTGGCTAGCCTGATGTTGGGTCTGGGAACACACCATTGGCAGGGCTCAATCCAAGGGGTGAGAACCAGGAAATGAGTCGGGGGAAATGCAACGCTACCAAGCCACGGCCGAGAGACGTGCGTCGCTGCGACGTGAAGTTACATTTTTCAAGAGGTGCAGGTTAGGCTACGGTGTAGCGTCGGTGTCTGCACGTACCTAGCCACGGCGTCCATTTTACTCCGAAGCATAAATCACGCTTTAGAAGTACACATTAAGTCAGTAGTAGGCAATACAGTAGGGTTGAATGTTAAGTTCTTTGAGGGCCTTAATTTTAAGGGGTACGATAGTTCTGGAGAAAGCTACAAGCAACAATACAGGAGGCCGAGGAATCGGGCCGTTCCAAACAGACACATTTTGAAAATAAATTCAGACACAGATCTCTGTAAACAAATCAAAGCTACACAGCAGCATGTTAACAAGGCAAATGGTCCATGAACGGAGACCCAAAATAACCCAATCACATACCTCATTAACAACTGTGCACAGTGACTCAAAGTCCTTCTGGCCTTTAGCATAGAATCCTATAGTACAGCTGGGGTCCATGCGAGAGAAAGCCATTTTCCTGGGATATTTACAGTGAAACGACTGCAAGCAGAAGAAAAAAAAATACTTTATATCAGAAAAAGGTCTCCTTAGATTCAGGGAAAATATTCCTATAAGGTCTGATGTGGATGTTATGGATTCAACATTGAGTGTCGCTTTATCCAATGTGGATACATTTGTGGATTTTGTCACTTTTTAAAGTTTTTGTCACCTTTGGTGACGTTTTTAGTGTTTTTTTGGTCACTTTCTCCGAATTTTTTGGTCACTTTTTTTAGCGTTTTTGTAGCTTTTTCCAACATTTGTGACTTTTTTTCCAACGCTCTTTTGTCATAGTTCTGATATAGAAAGTTTTTGTAAAGGGTCAAATTTGACCCGAGGACAACAGGGGGGTTAAGAAGCTGGAATCAGATCATTTTTACATTTCTACCTTAAGGAATTACTCAAACCGATCTAGAGCTGAAGATCTTTGCCCGAACCCGACGGGACCCGACGGTACCCGATGGGTTCGGTCTTCATTTCTATCATGTTACACGGGCTCGGGCTTGCGCTCCGAGCTGCGCAGTAAACGAGCGGTCAGGTGAAGCGTTTCGATTAGCGTGTAAATGGATGCTGAGGAGGTGAAACAGAGGCTGGCTTCTGGAGGACTTATTTTATTTCTTTGTTCCAACTTCCATGTGGCCGATAGCCTCCGTTAGTCATGAATAAATGATGTTAAAAAATGTATAAATTACTCATTCTTGACGGAAGACAAAAGAGCTGTGTGCGTGCGGTGCAGTCTCTTTTTTTCTTTCTCTCCCTTTTCCGCCGAGTGGTGCGTGTGCCCGCTCGCGGCGTGAAGAGCATGTCTGCGCTGTTCTCCGACATGCGCTCTAATCACTGCTGATAGACGGCCTTTTGTTCAGTCGGGCTGTAAACGGGTTCGGGCTTTTAAAAATCTGTCAATCAAAATGTACTTGTCGGGCTCGGGCCGAATTCTGTCAGGCTCGGGACTTGTCGGGCCGAACTTTTAAGGCCCGATTACAGCTCTAAACCGATCTACTATCAAAATACTGGGCAATTACTTAATAGTTAACAACGAATCGATTCATCTTTGCAGCTCTAGTTCTTTGTGTTAAACCACTAGAAACCACTGGTTTACGTGACTGAGCACAGCTGTCCCAGGACGAAAGCATAAAGCAGAAGAGAAAAAGTCCTTCCTCATACCTCCAAGGGAAAGTTCTCCTTTGTTATATCCACTGCTGGCCGACAGTAGTGAGGGTCCAAGTACAGCAGATGGTCATCTTTTAGAGCACAGCAGGGCCAGAGGGGGAAAAAAAGACAAAGTGAATGGGCCGGCATCAAACAGCTGCACACAATGACTATGACGTCCACGGTCCTGCACATACCCTGGAAGCCGACGAAGAACAAAGAGTGCTTCGGTTTGCCCCCAATGATTCCAATGCAGCATTGTAATGTCAAGAGTTTCTATGGGAGAGAAAGAGGAATGGGTTGTTGCGCTCTGTTCTTGCAACACGTACACACTGGAGTGACTGCATTACATATTGTTTACTTTGACACAAGTGATGTAGGAGGGATTGAGATCTCTTCCTCCGAGTCGCACGGGAACCAGGATGATGACAGACTTCCAGAACTGAGGGGGAGGCCGCTCACACAGCCCCTTCACATCTTCCAAGTAGACTGAACACACAGGAAGACAAGAGACACACAAAGACATGTCCACGTGGGTCAAATATTCTTTCACATTTTTCTGAAATACTTCTGTGTCCCATCACAATTCGTTTTTAATTAAAGTTAGAATTATAAGTTTAAGTTATAGTTGAATTAAAGTTCATTTAAATTTAAAGCATAACTCTCGCCAAAATGTAACCTAGGGTCTTTTTGTGAATGTACCCGAGTCAAACTTTCGTTTAAAAGCATATTTAGGACAGAAGCACCACTTTTAAGATTTACCGTATTTTCATTTTTTTGGTCAAATGGCCTTTTGAATGGGAGTGCTAGGGGCACTTTGATGCTAGCCTCAAAATATCTATTTTTAAACCACTAAGAAGGCTCGACACAACATGAGACTTTGCTCCAAGTATCACCAGGAGCTCTACACCTTAACGAACGACTTGACAACATTGTTAGTGTTCACAGAGTTTTCTAAAAAGAAAGGTTTTAACAACTCACTGTAGCTCTTGTTCTTCCGGTCTCCGTCTATCGAGCCAGTCAGAAATAGTCGAGGGAGGAGAGTAAAGATGGAGAGCTCCTAAAGCTTAGTTCCATATAAATGCACGGATAATTCGTTGTTTTGTCGTTAGTGAAACACAATATTAACCTTGTAGTTGAAAAAGGAGCCTCATATAAGAATGACATTTCCTCCTATGGAGTCCGTTCATTCACATTCAGAGATCGCCTATTTTGGACTGGGAAAATGGCGGATAGTGTAAACAACAACTGCTAACGTGAGTTGTTAAAACCTTTCTTTTTAGTAAACTCTGAACACAAACAATGTTGTCAAGTCTTTGGTTAATGTGTAGAGCTCCTGGTGATACTTGGAGCAAAGTCTCATGTTGTGTCGAGCCTTCTTAGTGGTTTAAAAATAGATATTTTGATGCTAGCATCAAAGTGCTCCTAGCACTCCCATTCAAAAGGCCATTTGACCCAAAAACGAGAATACGGTAAATCTTAAAAGTGGCGATTCCGTCCTAAATATGCTTTTAGATGAAAGTTTGACACGGGTACATTCACAAAAAGACCCTAGGTTGCATTTTGGCGAAAGTTACGCTTTAAGTTCAAAAGAACAGCAACAACAGAGTGAGTTACTCCGATAGACAGTAAAAACAGAATGAAGGGGTCTGAAAAGTGAAGCCAAATCTGAAGCTCCTTAAAGCTGCATTCTCTCTAAGTCCAGCAGGGGACGACTCCAGTCTGTTCCTATAGAAGTCTATTAGAAAATGAGCCTACTTCTCACTTGATTTATTACCTCAGTAAATATATAATATATTCATAATGAGTTGATGGTCTCAATCGCTAATTTCAAGTCTCCTTCAACACATCATGATGTTCATTTAGTTAATTATGGTCCCGTTTATTTTAAAATAGACGGTAAAGCAGGGGATGCTTTAGGACCTGTCAATCAGGACAGAGGCTTAGCGATGCTAATCATGCTAACACTGTGGACATTAAAATAGACCTCAACTTGTTTTTGGCTGTTTTCATCTTAAACTTTGACCCTCTCACTGTGTGTTTTCACTTCAGTTAATTGTAAAATGTTGGGCGCCTAAAAATGTTTAGTCTTGTGCAGGCTTCGGTAGCACCTTGCCAAGCGATGGCGTTAGCTGGTAACTTAAGGAAAAGTCTGACGATTGTCTGTTAGGCCGTACATTCAGATGAATGGCGCAAGTACCCGGATGTCCACGTTTACCAGACCTTCCTCCACAGAGCTGCAGAGGAAGGTCTGGCTAGTCCACCCAGCATTCCTGGACGGGAGAAAAACGTGCGCTGGTATTTTGGCATTTCTTTAAACCAATCACAATCATCTTGGGCTTCGCAAGACGATTGAAAATGTAGCGTTTAGCTTAGCGCCATTGCAACTATAATCGACACTGGCTTGGCCGCGTCATCCTCCCCAGCTCCACCCTCTCGTCCACAAATCGTCACGTTTGGTTTTAAAAAACCAAGATGGTGACAGCCAAATTGCCAAACTCAAGGCTTCAAAACGCCAGTCGACAAACCAAAGGGTTGATGTTCCGTCCACTATTTTTCTCTTAGTCTATGGTTACTCCCCGTCTCCTCCTTCTCACGGCACATTTGGTGTTATGTGTTACTCAAGGGTGTAACTTTGGTTTGATAAGTGTGTGGACACACACACACACACACACACACACACACACGTTTGTTTCACTATCTTTGCAGGAACCCATCATTGACATAATGCATTCCCTAGCCCCTTATCCTAACCTTAACCATCACCACTAAATGCCTAACCTTAACCCTTACCCTCACCCTAACCATAACCTAATTCTAACCCTAATCCTAAAACCAAGTCTTAACCCTCAAACAGACCTTTAAAGTTGTGGGGTCCAGCATTTTGGGCCCCACAAGGCTGTGCAGACCCCACAAGTATACTGTACTCCTGGTTTTTGGACCCCACGAATATAGTAGAAAGAAAGACAGACAGACAGACAGACAGACAGACACACACACACACACACGGGGGTGTGGGAGTCCTCCGCCAACAAAAGGTTCAACATAAGTTTAGGGACTATGATGATAAAAAATTCCAGAAAGTACTACTACGACTAATATATAAAATAATATCAAATGAATTTGAAAGTGGGAGGGGACACAAACTGGATTTTGAAAAGTGTGTGTGTGGGGAAATTACGCCCTAGTGTGCACCTACTGACCTTAGTTCACAAACTGCTCTCTACTTTCAAACTCTCTAAATAAAAGACTATAAATAAATATACTAACAGGTGCTGTAAATCAGAAGAATACAGAACAATGTCTAAATAAGCATAAAGCACTCGGACGTTGTTTGAACAGCTGTGGGGAAAGCTGTGTGTTTCTGAGCACAGCTGCGTTTGCTTTGCACTTCAGAGGATAGAAAACTGACCAACGAAATTACTCACTGGTGCAATCTTGTGCAACATACACGACTAGATTGGGAAGGTCCGCTGATGCTTCCACAGCTTTCCTGAAACAAAATTAAAACGGACCGTAGGATGTAACATCTTGATAAACGTCGGTTAGGATGATTACACTGGCATGTGATGACTTTGGGACTCACCGGAGGATGTGTGCCGCCATGGACGGTCCGTACCAGTCCCCGGCTTTCTTCCCTGAGCTTTTGCCCAACTCCACCAGCTGGTGTATCCCAAAAGGGGCTGTGGGGTGGTCTGCAAACCATGACACCACCCTCCTGTGTGTAGCCTCCATGGGTCTGTCCAGGAGGGAACCCAGGCTCAGTTTTCGACCCCTTATTTTGGGCCCTTCCTTTACATCCGCTACACGCTCTGAGCTGTCTGAGGGGCGAGTCAGCGGCAGGTCCATGTCGTCTTTGACCGCATGGTGGTCATGGTGGCTCGCAGACCAAGTCCAACCTAAAAATTATGTAAAGAAAAAGCAATATTGTATTGCTGATGATTGCTTAATGAGTATTGTACAATACTGCAAGCTGAACAGGTATAAATTCTCGTTTTTGCCGCTTTCAATCAAACTGAATAATAAGAGATAAGGTGTGTGTGTGTGTGTGTGTGTGTGTGTGTAATGGGTGTGTGTGGGGGGGCTGCTCGGATGTGTGAAAGTTTAAGCATAGGTAATATTTGTGGTACTGACCATTAAGGTTGTAGGATGTGCAATATCTGGTGCAATATTTTTGTTTTGTTACGGTATTGTGCAATTGTGCAAAACATAAGTAATTGATCGCAGCAGGATTTAACGGGAAATGTGCAATCTGGCAAGAATTAAAGCTATAGTGAGTAGTTTCTGTCGCCCCCATGAGGAATTCTAAGTAATGACAACAACGCTGTCGGCGCGTCCACATGATACAAGCCTTCTGTGATCAGACAGCATTGTGCCAGTGTTGTGTTGTCACCTGGTGGCATCAGGTGCAGGAGCAGGCCTCGGGCCAGCAGCGTCTGCCCCGTGCGTAGAACACATCCCCAGCCGCTGTCGCTGGTCAGAGAGCAGCCTGCCAGCTGAGGGAATCCCCGTCTGTACGTCAACCACAGCAGAGACGCAAAGGAGCGGCGGAAATGCTCTCTCTTTTCTGAAACAGGGGCAGAGCTTGAATTAAAATCCACCCCCCTTGCTTTTAGAATCACATGAAAGAGACAATGTCAGGAGGTACAAGGGCCCACTGCTTGAAGGGTAACAGAGAAAGAGAAAGACCTTTTTGTTTAACCAGAAACAGCCCCGAAATCACCATCACCAAACCCACCAGACTCCATGTAAATAAACGGTAATTTTATCATCGTAAAATACACTTCATTCAAAGTGGACAGAAACTAAATCAAACTATCAAAAGCCGTCCTGGTTCGTCTTTCCACTGTTCCAACAATCACCACTCTGGTTTGGTTGAAATAAACCCTTAATTCACCAATTTACATGTGGAAATATGCTGGCTCTATACACGCTAAAAGTACTGATTATTTACATGGAGTCTGGTGGAAATATGCTGGCTCTATACACGCTAAAAGTACTGATTATTTACATGGAGTCTGGTGGAGATATGCTGGCTCTATACACGCTAAAAGTACTGATTATTTACATGGAGTCTGGTGGAGATATGCTGGCTCTATACACGCTAAAAGTACTGATTATTTACATGGAGTCTGGTGGAGATATGCTGGCTCTATACACGCTAAAAGTACTGATTATTTGGGTATTATTATTTTGGTGGGTTTGGTGATAGTGATTTCGGGGCTGTTTCATGTTAAACTAAAAGGATCTTACTCTTTAACTAAAAGGTCTATCTCTGTAGGGATCCATCCCATAATGTTGTCAGACACCTAGAATAATAATCTGAGTCTGTCAGCGGCAAAAACATTGGTCACTTAGACGCCAATGCATGGGAAAATAGGGTCCAGGTTGAAAAATGCAGAAAAGTACCCTTTTAAGGCCTCACCATGATCCTTGAGCTCGTAGGATTGTCCAAACATGATCACAGGAGAGCTCTTGCTGAACTTGGATTTCTGCTTCAAGGACCAGCCTGAAACATTAATTAAAAGGGGAAAGAGAAACAGTTTAATCTCACACAGCAAAAGAAAACAAACTGATCTCTTCTCATTACACATCACACAATACAGTCTGGATCATTTCCAGGATAAGGCCTGAACCCGCTGTCAAGATTTACAAAGAATACGTTTAGGTCATTTCCTCTCTAACTGGGAGGTTTTGGGACTGATTGGTGGGATTGCTGTGGATGAAGTACACACGGAGATACACTGGTAAGAGGTTTAACCATGTATCAGCTGATTTAAATCGCTCACGTTCAGGGCCTGAAATTAACACCCGACCACCCGCCAAATGCGGGTGAATTTTGCAATTGGTGGGTAAAGCTGTCAATCTACCTGCCACCTTGGCAGCCAATGAGAATTGAGTGGTTCAGAGTTGTTTGTTTTGCCATTGTTGTTCTTTCACATATTAACCAAGTTAACGGCATTTGCTTGGATTTGAGCTAAAGATGTGGTGGCGCATTACTGGGGTAAAGAGGCCGGCTGAAACAAGCAACCAACAAAAAGATGAGGATGATTCAAAGAAAAGTAAAAGAAGACCTGACCAAGTGGACAGTTGGCGACAACGGCAAGAGAAAAAGGTGGAGGAAGAGGAGTGTGTCTGCTCCTTTTTTGTGGACTCAGAGGAGCAGTCGGTATATGATAACATGTCTCTGACAGGGGAAATCATTAAATAAAAAGATAAAAAAACATGTTTGATAAGAGTCATTCATTATATTGATTTTGTTAATAACTTGACAGCACTTAAATGTGTATTCTTAACAAGTTCAAGAACGATGCTTGTGCATTTCCTGTATATCACCTTTATGAGGCAAAAACATTGGCTGGTAAAAAGCCTGTGTGGCTAGTGGATTTTAAAATCTTGCTTTAGATTTTAAAATCCACTAGCCACAGTGACTGGTGGCCAAAAAAGTTAACTTCAGTCCCTGCTCACGTTACTGTACTGTGTCAACGGTTAACTTCATTTAATATTGTATGTGGCGTTGTCTTTTGCGGGGTGCAAATGTTCCACCAGAACAAGTTCCTTCCTGAGACTATTTAGCCACCGTCGCTGCATCCGGAGCTAAGCGCCACCCACGACGATTGTGATTGGTTTAAAGAAATGCAACCAACCCAATTTTTTTTCTCCTATCCCAGATTGCATCTGCGGTGTAGCCAGACCTTCCTCCACAGCGCTGAGGAGATAGATCTGACAATGCGAGACTAGTAACAAATTACAATATAAAAACGATGTCAGAAATAAAGCCATCAGTGTCTCTGTGTCCCAACCGGCAGCAGCAGATGGCCGCCCACCAAGAGCCAGGGTCTGTTCTCGCCACTGTCGCACCAAATGCATGCTCGTGGGAAATTGTTGGGTCTTTGTAAATTATAGAGCGTGGTCTTGACCTACTCTGTAAAGTGTCCTGAGATAACTCCTGTAGTGATTTTACACTGTCAATAAAATTTAACTGAACTGTGAAACCGACCATATTTCACACTGTTCCATGCTGAGATGAACT